>NC_133155.1:13155722-13303222 GCF_048418815.1 Hemitrygon akajei | reverse complement strand
ACCACCCAATAGTCAGCGGGATTTAAAGGAACACATTTATAAGGAGATCGCAGACTGTTGCAAACATCACAAAGTTGTGATGGTAGGTGATTTTAACTTTCCACATATTTACTGGGACTCTCATACTGTAAAAGGGCTCGATAGGGCAGAGTTCGTCAAATGTGTTCAGGAACATTTCCTTAATCGATACAGAGGTCCCAACTAGAGGGAGTGCAATACTAGATCTCTGTTAGGGGATGAGACAGGGCAGGTGAGAGAAGTTTGTGTACGGCAATGATTCCCAATGGGGGTGGTTACGTGTCCTAAGGTGAGTATAGAAGCTGTTTGGGGGGGGGGGGGAGGTTTTGTGGTAAGCGCCACCCTAATTTGAAGCATGAGATCTGACTGACTGTTAGTAGAGTGGGCACTTCCAACAAAAAGGATGAGACACTGGAACACAGGAAGAACCATAGCTCGAGGCGGTGAGCACGCAACATCACAACACATCTGAATCTCCACAATCTCATCTGAGCTTGCCAACCAGACAGACATTATTGGGGATGCATGAGTTAGCAGCCAAGGTGTCCAACATTTCCCCTTGACTCGTGGCACAGAATGAGTTCATGCAATATAACAGTATACCCTCTCAACTTTCTCAACAGATCTACAGAAAACAGGTCACAGCGGAACCAGACAGTAAAATAGAGCCAATCAGTGAACCTGCTGACCCCGAGGATTCTTCTTAAGGTGTGCAAAGTGACCTTGGCTTCACATGTGCAGCCAAGAACCATCTTCGGGGATTATGAGACCTAGTGTGATTGGTCAATCGCTCTAACTGGAATAGTATAAAGGTAACAACACACACAAAATGCTGGTGGAACACAGCAGGCCAGGCAGCATCTATAAGGAGAGGCACTGTCGACGTTTCGGGCTTTTTTGTGTGCGTTGTTTGAATTTCCAGCATCTTCAGATTTCCTCGTGTTTGTAGTATAAAGGTAGCTTACTGAACACCAGCTCTATCCCAACTAACATTCAGATCCCAATCTGAATCTTCGTCAATATAATTTCCGCTGCTGTGATCGTCTTCATCTTCACCTCGCCGTTCCTTCACACACCGCGACCATCATTCCATCTGATAGGCATTCCTAGTTTGTGCTAATTTTTAATTATAATTTAGTCCTGCTAGTGATGGATAAATATGTATGGTATGATATCCATGAGTCTGAAGGCGGCAAAGCCTTGAATTCGAATCCTGCTAAGAATTAGAAACTACAGAAAGTGCATCAGTACAATGTTACATACATGGACCATGGTTTTATTCCGTTCCTATCAAATCAGTGATGCCCCAAGTGTCTTATTTGTAATACAATACTGTCTAATGAAACCATGAAACCATCAAAATTGTAGGAACACTTTTGTAAAGACACCCTGCAAGACTACTTATGGTATTACTCTGTTCCAGAAGATGATAAAAGCATTTGGAAAGCATTGCACACTCGAGTCATTTGCCAAGAAAGCTAAAAATGATCTTGATAATGGTTTCATTGCTTCTTATAACATTTCCAAAATGATAGCCACGTGTGGAAAATCTCATACAATTGGTGAAAGATTAATAATACCTGCTGTATCAGAAGTGCTCACCACCATTCTCAAAATGGATACCAGTATTTTAAAATCCATTCCTGTGAGTAAAAACTTTGTAGCTCATCGTATTGACAAAATAAATGACGACATCGAGTGTCAGCTATGCACAGAGCTACAAAAAACAGAATTTGAGATACAACTGGACGAGTCAACTGTGAGAGAAAGTGAGGCATTGCTAATGGCATATGTACAGGTTATCAAAAATGGAAAAGTTTATGAAAAAATTTTCTTTTGGAAAAAGTTAAAAACAAACATCAACAGAGAATCAATCTACAGTGAGGTCAAAATGTATATTGAAGATAGAAGTATTCCAATTAGGAACGTGATTTCTTGTGCAACAGATGAAGCACCATATATGACAGGTCGCCATGCTGGTTTAGTGGCATTTATGAAAGAGAAATTCCAATCCATTGTGTAATTCATTGTCAACACCTCACAGCCAAAAACCTCAGCCAGCAACTTTTTTTCAAGCATGTCTCTTGTAATATCTGCTATCCTCAAAATTAAAGCTCATCCATTAAATAGCAGATTATTTCACCAGTTACGCCAAAATAACGATGAAGAATTTGAACGCTTGCTTCTTCACAGTGAAGTGCATTGGCTGTCAAAGGCTGCTGCTTAGAAAGTTTATCTGATCTTTGGACACTGTGGTTGAGTTTTAGCTCAAAGTCAATAGGAACTTGGGAAACAAGCTTGAACTTCTATGTTGCATAACTAGCTGATCTGCATGACAAAATGAATATTCTAAATATGGAACTGCAGGGTGAGATTTTGAATGTAATCCAGGCAAATATATCTTCAAAACATTCGGCAAAGAATATTCTCACAGATTCCCTGCATGAAAGTATGGCGCTCCCTTTCACAGACTGTGATTTGCAAGAGTACTGTTTACACCTGCAGTCACCGTAGAAGGGTTTTCAGAATCAATTCAAGGATTTGAATGATCTGAAATTCCGGAATGGGTAATTAGCCCATTTCTTTGCAAGGTGGAAGAATAGGAAGAGAGCTTGCAAGAGGAAATTATTAAAATTCAGAATGTGGAAGAAGCGAAAATGCTTTTCAAAAACGTTGCCGTTTGTGGTATGTAGCTACACTGTCATGTGAAATTTCTTCCGCTTTGGAGAAGAGAATAGACAATAGGTGCAGAAGTAGACCATTCGGCCCCTCGAGCCTGCACTGCCATTTTGAGATCATAGCTGATCAACTACTATCAATACCTGGTTCCTGCCTTGTCCCCATATCCCTTGATTCCCCTATCCATAAGATACCTATCTAGCTCCTTCTTGAAAGCATCCAGAGAATTGGCCTCCACTACCTTCCGAGGCAGTGCATTCTGCTTTTCATAGCTTTTCCATACTCCTACCTTCTTGAAAGAGGCTTCAGTGAAGTGAACCACATACTCACAAAAAACAGAAACCATTTGAACATTGTTATGCATGGGGACTTAAGGCTTTTGCCGACACAAACTGAACCAGATATTTCAACTCTTGCTAAAAACCATTAAGCTCAAGGGTCACATTGATATTGAAGCTGCTCTACAGTGCATAGGTACTGTGTAAGCTAGGTTTAAAGACAAATAAAAATTTAAAGCAGAATCATTTTTCTCATTTTAGCATATGGTAGGCATGTTTTTACATTATGGAGGCATCAGAAAGCATGCTGTGTTGTAGAGGGTCGTCGGCAAGTATAAAAGTGCTTTAGGGGACGTTGGGCTAAAAAAAAGGTTGGGAATCATTGGTGTAGGAGGACACTTTGCATCTGGTGATCATAATGCCATTAGTTTCAAAATAGTTATGGAAAAGGACAGGTCCTCGGGTTGAGATTCTAAATTGGAGGAATGCCGATTTTGATGGTATCAGAAAAGATCTGGCAAGTGTGGATTGGGACAGGTTGTTTTCTGGCAAAGGTGTACTTAGTAAATAGGAGGCCTTCAAGGTGAAATTTTGAGTGTACAGAACTTGTATATTCCTTTCAAAAGTCAAGTGTAACAGGTTAAAGGAACCTTGTTTTTCGAGAGATATTGAGGCTTTTGTTAAGAAGAAGAAGGTGCAGAGCAGGTATAGGCAGGAAGGAGCAGATGAGATACTTGAGGAGTATAAGAAATACAAGAGGACACTTAAGAAGGAAATCAGGAGGGCTAAAAGAAGGCGTGAGGTTGCTCCAGCAGGCATGGTGAAGGAGAATCCCAAGGGCTTTTACAGATGTATTAAGAGCAAAATCATAGCAAAGGACAAAATTGGTCCACTTGAAGATCTGTGTGGTCATCTGTGCATGGTGCCAAAAGAGATGGGGGAGAACTTAAATGGATATTTTGCATCTGTATTGACTCGGGAGACAGACTCAGAGCCTGGAGAAGTGAGGCAATGCAACAGCGAGGTCCTAGACTGTATGCAGATTACAGAGTTTAATGTCTTAAGGAAAATTAGGGTAGATAGATCCACAGCTTGTGCTCTGTCTCTCCTGCTGCCTTTTATCCTGGTTTCTGTCCTCTTCTCTTCCAGTCCTGATGAAGGGCCTGACCCAAGATGTTGACTGTTCATTTCTCTTCATAGATGCTGCCTAACCTGCTGAGCCCCTTCAAAATTGTTGTGTGGTGTTTATTCTTACTACAGATAACCATGGACTGATGTCGTTACCCATGTTTTAGACATAGTTCTTGCTGTTCCACTTGCTGTTCTCTGTTACCCTATGCCATAAGACCATAAGGCTTAAGATACCGGAGCATCTGCACCTACCTCTGCAACTGGATCCTCAACTTCCTGCCAGAAGACCACAAACTGTGCAGATCAGAAATAACACCTCCACCTCATTGACTACCCACACTGGCACACCTCAGGGATGCGTGCATATCCTACTGCTCTCCTCTCTCCGCACCCGTGACTGCGCGGCTAGATGCAGCTCAAATGCCATCCGTAAGTTTGCTGTCAATTCCGCTATTTTTTGGCGGAATTTCAGACGGCGCCGAGAGGGCGTACGGGAGAGAGATATATCAGCTAGCTGAGTGGTGTCACAGCAACGACGTTTTGAAAAAGACTCAGAAAACCATTTGAAAAGTAGATCACCCCAAACGTCCTCAGAAATTACATTTTTCCTGTACTGTTTTAATGAGGCATTCAGGCTAAAACTGGCCAGGAAAGTTTTCCTACGTTACTTCAGTTGTACTTGCACAGGAGATACTGTGTGCCGTGTTTGGAAGAAAGGGATCTCATTCCAAGTGTTACCCTAGAAATGAAACCCTAGAAATGCAGTTACCAGAACAATCTTTTATAATAATGATAAGATTACTGTTAGAAGTTTAAAGAATGGTTTACTGCACGACAGGAAAGCTTTTTATGGAGTCAAGGGGTTAAGGTCATAAATAGCATAATGTACCCAGAAGAGCTGTTAACAGGCAGCCTGCAGCCAGGTGTGAAGGTAGTACTTTCACATTAAAGTGTGTTGGGGATTTTGTTTTAAAGCATCATTACTTGGATTTGCAGCAAAGACAGATTCAGTGTTGTTATATATTGACCAAATATTGCAATGGTTCAACATGTAATGCATTTGCCAGGTAAATATTAACAAAGGTCTGGAAAGAGACCCTGGAAGGTTCTAGTAAAAGACTAAGAATCATTCCGTCAAATTCCTCATTCTACTGGAGACGGGCGCATGAAGACCATAGGAGATTTCTGAGACCAGGCTGAAGACTTAATGGTCTTGAGCATAGCAAATGTTTCAATATTGAAAATGACTCATACAAAACGCGACAGATTAATTATTACCCTTTCGTGAGTCAGTAGAACAAACACTGGAATAACAGTTGGATACCAAAGGAAATTCAAAGTGCTGCCGCAAATGAAAGAGCTTTAAAGATTGGCATTAGGCACTGTAGTTCATACCTGCAGGAGCCAATTTTGGCGCTATCCCTGTCTGCAGACACACAACTATGTTTAGCATATTACGCCACATCTGGATCAACCTGGAAGCAAGCTTCCACATCTGGAATTGTTTGGATAGTAGAAGTTTTGTACATGTTACCATTCAAGACACTTACTTAATATGTCACATTTGATAATTGACCAGAGTGTTGCAAAGGTTTGAGTATTATCTATCATACAATAGCATGTGTATAAAAGTTCAAAAGTAAATTTATTATCAATGTACATATATATTTCACCATCTACAGCCCTGAGATTCATTTTCTTGTGAGCATACTCAATAAATCCATGGAACAATAACCATAACAGAATCAATATAAGGCAACACCAACTCGGGTGATCAACCAGAGTGCAAAAGCCAACAAACTGTGCAAATACAGAAATAATAATAATAATAATAATAATAATAATAATAATAATAATAATAATAATAATAAATAAGCAATAAACATTGAGAACATGAGATGAAGAGTCCTTGAAAGTGAACATTTCAATGATGGGGCAAGTGAAGTTGAGTGAAGTTATCTCCTTTGGTTCAAGAGCCTGTTGGTTGAGGGGTAATAACAGTTTCTGAACCTGGTGGTGTTGGTCCTGAGGCTCCCGAGACTTCCTGATGGCAGCAGTGAGAAGAGAGCATGTTCTGGGTGGTGGGGACTGCTTTCCTGCTACAGCATTTCGCGCAGATGTGCTCAGTGGGGAGGGGTTACCCACGATGGACAGGATGGATCCACCAGCATTGGTAGGATTTTCTGTTCAAGGGCATTGGTGTTTCCATACCAGGCTGTGATGCAGCCAGTCAATATACTCAAATTGTAAGTATACTCAATATAGTCAAATAGTGTTCCATTGTCACTGACAGTGGAACACCAGTTCTTGAGAAGAGGCTTCTCAACACCTCCAGAGTGCGCGAAGCTGCAGTAGATTAGGTCTGAGGAAAGTTTGTTGTCTAGTATATTCCACACATCTTAATGAACAATAACACTGAATATTTCATCTGATGGAGGAATCAAAGTTCAATCATTTTAAGAAATGCAGTGTGAGAGTACTTTTCTACTAGGAATAATTTGTCAAATTCAGATGTTGTACATTATGCATGATTTATTTTATTTCTAAAACAATCCTGCTCTCCTGAGTGAGATGGCACAATAATCAGAATCGCTTTATAGCCAGTAGGTGAAGTATACTAGAACTGATTGTGGTTCGGTGCCAAGTGTTAAAACATACCATAACAGACAACACAATAGCAACCAACAATTAACAAGACGCGGACAATCAACAATTATCAGAATGGTCACATGTACGAACATCAATAATCAAACTTAAGGAAGTGTGAATGGGTGAGATCATTATCAACAGAACAAGGAGAGCTGTTAATGGATGTTGAAGTATTACACTTGAGTGAGTTTTGTTGAGAAACTGGATAGCTACAAGAAAGAACCTTGTAGCTTTAATCCAGCTGAGAAGTAATTCTGACTTGTGGTTTCAATAGTGAAAGTAACAAATACAGTATCAGATCACAACACCCTATGAAACCACTGAAGATTTTGATGCAAAGTTCTATGACCCAGCTTCATGTTGTTTAATGTCTCTGTGAAATGGTGCCATATGAATTAATTGATCCACAAACCTTTAAACTCTGCCAGTGACGAACCCAAGCCCGATTGCGAAAGGAGGAGGGTTGCACATGGGGCTCGTAACCCCATCCTGTAAAAACCCAGAGCTGCAGAAACACCAACAGAAGCTCCGGAGACCTAATCTCTGAAGTCGTGTGGAGAAGGTGGAAGCCACAGAGCCAATCAAACTTTGGCCCAGCACTGAGGAGTCTGGAGAGCTGCTGTTGGTGGTTTTTACCCCAGTAGGGTAGGTGGCCTTAAGAAGGAGAAGAAGACAAAGTTTAACATCCATTAGGGATTCTAAAAAGGACCAACATTTTTATAAATAGGAAATATAATATCTTGGGTGACTTTCATCATGATTAAACTGTCGATAATACCTGACAGATTGAGATGGCAAGATACTTTCCATAAAAGGGATCAATTAACTAGTCAAGGTATATTTTTAACTATTATATGATATACACCCACCATTCCTATTATTATGTACAACCTCAGTTCTGATGAATTATCATCAACATGAAACATTAAATCAGCATTTCTCTCCACAGATGCTGCCTGACCTATTGAGTATTGCGATCGTTTTCTGTTTATTCTGCTTAAGGCTGGATCCACCCTTGGCTACAACCAGGACTCTTGAGTTAATTGTGGAGAGGAGGTCACCAAACGAACTGTTATTAATTATGGAAAGCCTGACATGTCATCTCCATGACCTACTGAATAAGCAGTGGAGAACCCTTTTGAACAAGCTCATTCAGCTCCACTGTCACAAGGATCGTTACAGAAAATCTTTTCTACCAAATGCAATAAGCGTAGACAACAGTTCATCGCTCTGCAACATGAGAACACACATCAGAGTACAATAGCCTCTGTTTTATTATTTTATACATTATTATTGCACATTGATGCTTTATTATTGTGTATATTATTATATTATTATTGGTTAAGTCTGCACATTGCTAAGTGTGTTTTTAACTGTTGCTGCTGTAACAAGAATTTCCCATTCAGAATAAATAAACTTATTATTATTATTATTATTTTTCTTATTTCAATTTCTGAGCGTCTGTAGTTTTTCAATAAATCCACTTCCTTGACATATACTTTAAATAGATTGTTTAAATTTAAATTAAACAGTATTAAGTTAGCACGGTACAATATTAAAATCTTGTGCTCTGTTTGTGAATGTGAAATGTGACGTATCACACGATAGCAGCTGTTAAACTATTGAGGAGTTCTTTTAGATATTTACGGCTGAAGTATATTAGTTTAAACAGCATGGGTAAGACAGAGAGCAGGTACAAAGTGGATTTTTTTTATTATGTGAAATTCGGTAAGTATTTCAAAACAATCTATCTACTTATTGTGTATCCAAATACTGCTGTGGCTGCACCTTCCGTAGACATTAAGTATAGCCAGAAATAAAATAAGTATAGCGCCTTCTATTTACTGTGCAATATATTGGAAGGTGCCTTATGAGCCATTGATGTAGAGTTATTGAGAACTGTGTTAAATGAGGTACTGGGATATGCGTTAAAAGTTCTGAAGGCTACCAGAAATTCCGTGTGTGCTTATGTCACACATACCTGCACATACTGTTTTCCTTCTGTAAAGAAGTATTTTGCAGATATAAAAGTTTATTCAGTTGATTAGTCTTCACAGGTCCCTGCATGATTTAATTTTGTTTGAAAGACTAATACTCAGTGCAATATCCTGAAAACAAAGTTGACCAGTTCTACAACCTGCAATTGTTAAAACGTTAAGGTCAGACCTAGAATTTGTGATTCGTGGAATGTTTGACACAATAAAAACTGGTATTATCAAAAATAATAGGCGGTATTTATTTTCATTAAAGTACTTCTTTCTTCTTTTGCATGTTACACCGCTGGTGTTTAGGGCAGTAATGAAGGCCTCCCATCTCTGGTGACATTCATGGCTTCCTTCACTGTGTCAGTAGCTTCCTCTCAGTTTGCTGTCAGCCATGGAAATTCAGGAATACTATTACACACGGATGTAGAGGATTCTTCGTTCTGTTTTGTAACAGTTTCGTTTGACCAGTCAGAGTTGTTAGCCCTGAGTTGAACCCCTGAACCTGGAGGACTGGTGGACCACTCTTAGTCTGCCCTCTACCCTTTGACCTGTTTGCTATGGGTGACCCTACCAAGAGCCAAAGCATAAAGCCCTGACTCCAGCCAACATTACTCTTCAGGTCATTGAGGCACGCAAGCCTCCAAACCGCAACAAGGTTGTGGTCCTCCTGGAGGTTCTTTCAAGTATAAGATGTAAAAACTAGTGGTTTTTCCTGGACATCATGATGTGACTGACAAGGGTTCTCATTCCATAGTTTGAGGCCTCACTGTGTGTTTCAGCGTCCTTATCATACTTCATTCTCCTAATAACGTCTCATTTCTTAACCACTACTTACATTAGCGATGGTGGCGTAGCGGTTAGCGTGACGCTGTTACTGTTTGGGACGTCGGAGCACAATCCCGGCATCCTCTGTAAGGAGTCTCTGCACGCCCTCCCCGTGGAATGCGTGGGTTTTCCTCCAGGCCCACTGGTGTCCTCCCACCATCTGAAGACGTACAGGCGGGGTTAATTGGTCATTGTACATTGTCCTGGGATTAGGCTGGGGTTAAATCGGGGTTGTCGGAGATTGCTGGCAGCATGTCTCTAGGAGCTGGAAGAGCCTTTTCCACGTTGTATCTCTAAATAAGTAAATGGACCAAGTTGTTTGCAGGCTGCTAATCCTTACGCCACGTCCATTTTATTAACTCTTCGTACACAGTTGACACAGCATGGTAAGCACTGTTACTAACTCTGGTACAAAATGCAGAGTAATGCCAAACTATATCAACAATAAACTCTGCCTTTGCCTCACAAATGCTCCAGCTCGGCATGTTTCCTTCAAGTGGTTCGCCTCGAACCGCTGATGTGACTTAACTAACTCGATTTTCATATTCTCCTTCTGAACTTCCAGCATTCTGTTCACTAAGGATTAACCCTGATATCAGCATCAGATCCACAGCTGAGCGTGGTACAGTTGTAGCTTGGTGAATGAGCTCTATCTCATAGAGGCTGAATTTCAGCTTTCAGACACTCCATGCTTTAGTGAGTGTCATGACCCCACTGCTAACTCGGGTTATTATCTCCCAGACAGGCACTGACCTAATTTCCTTCAGAGATCTTCATTCCATTGCCTCCAACCATACAGTCTCCCAGCTCTACACAGCCTAATGCTACCTCCTGCCCAAGATCCATAAGCAGGACTGTCCAGTAAACACTTAATTTAACTCCACTGGGCCGACTGAGCTTGAAGGGGTTCACAAAATGCGTGTGTGTGTGTGTGTGCGTGCGTGCGTTTAGTAACCTACAGAATAACACCCGTATAAGCATCGTCAAAGATTTCTTGTATGAAACCACATTTTAACGTGTGATTTCATAATATCAGCATGACCACTAAGAATGACTCTTCAGAATATGGTTGAGCTACCCGTCTCCAATCTGTGCTTGGGCCGCCATTTTGCCCCAGTTCTACTGAAACAGTGATGTCACTGTACTCAAGCAGTATTACTGACTACCACTGCCTTCTTATAGTCGCCACACTAAATGTAAATTCACTGACTTGACGTTCTGGCCATTTTCTCCTCTTTCACGGCAAATTTTTCCAATAATCACAAATCCTCAGCAGGGTCTTTGAGAAATTTCTCCAAAATTCATCTTCCTTTTTTCACCTGATATTTGTTTCACTGTGTCACAAACTTCAGGAGGTGACCTGTAATCCACTGGGACAAGGTGACTAACCACAACACTGGGGAGTCAATAGGAGCTTTAGAACATCTGTTAACACTTTACTGAAGTAATACACAGAAAATGCTGGAGTAACTCATCAGGTCAGGCAGCATCTACAGAAATTAACAAACAGTCAACGTTTCGAGCTAAGACCCTTCTTCGGGACTTGAAGAGCGGTCTCGCCTTAAACCATCGACTGTTTATCCATTTCCATAGATGCTGTCTGACCTGCTGAGTTCCTCCAGCATTTTGTGGGTGTTGCTTCGGATTTCCAGCATCTGCAGATTTACTTGCGTTTATGATTAATACTTCAGTAAAGACCAACAAGAACTACCGTGTATGCTCCTATTGCGCACACTATAATGTTAAATGTAGACTTACAGAGTGCATATTTACAAAATAAAAAATGTACAAAGAAGATTCTAAATCACATACATTACAGAATCATATTTTCATATAGTGCGTCAAAACAAGCCGAGCAATATACTATGTCCCAAGCAGAATCCAAAAATCCCGAAGAAAGAAACAAAGATTGGGACCGTTAGATTTCTGAATGGTCCATGAACACTTCCTCACAATTCCCTTTTGGCCTTGTTTTTGTAATTTATAGTTATTTTTATGTCTTGCACTGGACAGCTGCCACACAACGGCAAATTTCATGACAGGTGTCAGTGACAATAAACCTGATTCTGATCCACGTAACTGAGCTCTGCTCTTCTTGTTCAGGCTCACACACTGACAGCTCCTCCTGGAGCTGTGGCTTGGTCAAAATTATACTGATTTGACGGAATAGGATTCCTCGTAGCTACCACAAGAGTTATCAGCCAGAGATATCAAACTGCATTTGTGTTCCCACCCTGTGTCACTGGTTATTCTGATCTGTACCTTACAATATTTAATTTATGCACTTTAGTTCGTTATTTATGCATGATTCATCTGGAGATTTTATCCTTTCTTTTGTAAATTATTTTATCTTATATGTGTGTTATGTGTACTAACGTGCTTTACGCACTTGTCCGGAGAAACTTCTCTCGTTTGCCAGCATACATGTACCGGGTATATAGTTGAATGACAATAAACTTGACTTGACCTGTCTGCCCCTTTTTTCAGATCATTTACATTCCTTTATTTCTGTTCACGTTCCTCAACTTCCCTCTTAAACCTTTTAATCAGATAACTTCATTAACAATTTATCCCATAGCAACCCTGGCCTGAACATATCTGATAGAATCTTTGTCCTACCAAACCCCACCCAACCCCACCACCAGCACCCCTCTGCAGTTTGAAACCAGCTTGCTTCCTCTCCTGATGAAAGGACTTTGACCAGAAACATTAGCTCTGTTTCTCTTTCCACAGATGTAGCCTGACGTGCTGAGTATTTCCGGCATTTTATTGCTTATATTTTGTTTATTCTTCCAGAAGAGTATTTGACCTAAATCATTAACTTGGTTTCTTCATCTCCATCAGATGCTGGCTGACCTGCTGAATGATTTCAGTTATGTTTGAGTAATATTGTAAACATGTTATTTGATTAAGCATCTACTGTTGTTAACGTAATTCATTTTATAAAGAAGTATGTGAAAGGCATACGTCATTATGCCACTACATCGTAAATGCACGCCTCATTAAAAGTAAAAATGCAGAAGATACATTTATCCCCAGGCTCCCGTGTTTTTCTTTTGATTAGTGTATGGAGTTACAACACAGTGACGATGAGAATGGGATTGGAAAACTCAAACATACAACGGGTAAAATAGTGTTAAAGGAAAATGCCACATGCACGTTTTACAAAGCCCGTCCAGTTCCCTATGCCATCTGTGATAAAGTAGCCAGTGAGCTAGACCGCATGGAGACTGAAGGAGTTCTTTCCAAGGGCCACACCAGTGGTCCCAATCGCCAAGAAGGATGAGTCTGTCAGGATCTGTGGTCATCTTAAGGACACCATCAACCCAGTACTGGAAGCAGATCAATACCCTCTGACCAGGATAGAGGACAACTTTGCAAACCTTTCTGGAGAGAAGTACTTCAGCAAGGTGGACCTAGCTGAAGCCTCTCACTAACTTTATCAAATCCCATTGATTGACAAATAAAAGGCCCAATATTTACCACTTACCTGACAAAAAAAAACTATGACTTCATCTGGATGATATCTGACCAAAAGTTGGAAAGTGAAGGGTGCATATTTACACGGGGAAACATAGGGCCCTTTTAAACTCTCTACAATATAGAAAAACTGCACACAACAAATTGGTTCAGTTTTATTTATGAGTAACATACTATGGCAGTATTTGGTTCATTATATCCACCGTGAAAGGTGGATTTTTTTAAACTCCATTTATTTTCCTGTCCATTTTTTTCATTTTGTATTCAGATGATGTACATGTTTCTTTTTTGAAATCTGAGTGAGATGGACAGGGTGCAAGTGAGGGTTGGATATGGGGGAAACTCCAATGACCAAGGATGTTTTACCATTTCCGTCTCAAACTGGGTAATGCTCCTATAATATTCCCTCTGTACACAAGTAGCTTTATAAAAACTCTAGTTCGGCTACATCTGGAGTATTGCATACAATTCTGGCCACCCTACTATTGGCAGGATGTTCAGGCTCTGGAGAGGGTGAGGAAGAGGTTTACCAGGATGTTGCCTGGTTTAGAGGGCATGTGCTGTCATGAGAGGCTGGACAAACTTGGGTTGTTTTCTCTGGGGCTGAGGGGAGATCTGGTAGAGGTTTATAACATTATGAGAGGCAGAGATAGCCAGGGAGTATCTTTATTTCCCAGGGTAGAAATATCTAATACCAGAGGGTATGCATTGAAGGTGAGAGGGGGGTAGGTTCAAAGGGGATGTGAGGAGTCAGTTTTTTACTCAGAGAATAGTGGATGTCTGGAATGCGCTGCCTGGTATGGTAGCAGATGTGGAGGTAGGCACATGGATGTGAGGAAGATGGAGGGGTATGGACATGGTGTAGGATGGAGGGATTCGTTTTTTGGAGTTTCTGATTTACTTTTTAACTGGTTCAGCACAACACTGTGGGCCGAAGGGCCTCTTCCTGTGCTGTACTCTTCCATGTTGGAAACAGTGAAGGGGAAGATTCCACTCACCATCCTCATTCTTGTCATTGTCTGTTGACCATGTGGAACTAGCTGTGCTGAAATCAATACCTCAGAATTTATAACCTGTTACATTGAAATGAGAAATCGGCAACAGAAATAAGTAAAATACACGTTAAGAAGTTCACTGATTAACGTTTCTCTCGTCAAGCAACTTTGAAATCTCTTTCTGCAAATGTTCTGTCAAGAATAAATAAGTCATTGGCTTCTCAGGATAGTTACCAACCCCAGCTGTACTAATCAGCCACAACTTCAGTTGAATAATATGGGCATTTGCTTTGAAGGGCACTCTAGAGATAGCTGAAGACAAACAGTGGCACTCGGGATATGATTAAATCACAGGGGTGACAAAGGGAGCTAGTTTAGGTTCCCTGCCGCCGCATAAAGGGGCAGAAGCATTGGAATTGGGTGGACCCTGTCTGCAGCGAAACATCCGTCACTTTATGAATGATTGTGCAAATATTGCTCCTCTGAAAGGTGCTGGCACCATGGAAAGTAAATGTGGCAGTCAGCTTCCCTGGCAATAAAGATTCATCATGTATATGGATCTGACACTTCAAATCCTCTCATTTTTTTTCAGATGGGTTATGGAAGGAATGGTTGTAAATCACCAAAACCTGCAGGAAGTCTGGCCGATCTATAAAATGAGTGCAACAGCTGTAACAACTGAGTGATGGCTCAATCTAGCACAACGCAACTATGAGAATGAGTTGGCTCAGCATGGCTTTGTTTCGTAGGATAACCGGGGGACTGTTTTACAGCAAGAGCATGAATCAGAATCAGGTTTAATATCGCTGGCATATGTTGTCAAATTTGTTGACTTTGTGGCAGCAGTACATTGTAATTGAGAGAAAGACTGTGAACTACAGTAAGCATAAATGCATTAAATAGTTAAGGTAAATAAGTAGTGCAAAAATAGAAATAGAAAAGTTGTGAGGTTTATGGGTTCAGAAATCAGATGGCAGAGGGGAAGAAGCTATTCCTGAATCACTGAGTGTGTGCCCTCGGGCCCCTATGCCTCCTTTCTGATGGTAGCAACGAGGTGGGGGGTCTCTAATGATGGACACTGCCTTTCTGAGGCTTTGCTCAAGATGTCCTGGATACGACGAAGGCTTGTGCCCAGTTTACAACTCTCTGCAGCTCACTTTGATCCTGTGCCATGGGCCCCACCCCTATACCAGATGGTGAATCAGCCAGTTAGAATGCTCTCCACGATATATCTGTGGACATCTCCAAGTGTTTTTGGGGACATACCAAATCTTCTCAAACTCCTAATGAAATATAGCCTTTGCGATGTTTTCTTTGTAGCTGCATTGATATGCTGGGGCCAGGATAGATCCTCAGAGATATTGAACCTAGAAACTTGAAATTGCTCACTCTTTCCACTTCTGATCCCTTTATGAGGATTAAGTGTGTGTTCCCTCATCTTACCCTTTTTGATGTCCACGATCAGCTCTTTGGTCTTACTGATGTTGAGTGTAAGAATGTTGCTACAACACCACTCAACTAGCTGATCTATCTCACTCCTGTACACCCTCTCGTCACCATCTGAAATTCTGCCAACAATGGTTGTATCATCAGTGAAGTTATAGATGGCCTGGGGTGAACCATATGGCTTTGAAAAGCAGAGTAAAGTCAGAGGACGCCACAAGGAAGATTATTTTTTGACCAAACAATCCTTTTCAAGGAAGCTAGCAACTATTTTATGTACATCTTTGAATATGGTTTCAACAGAGAAGGCATGTTTGACTACCTAACTAACGGAGGAAGCCCAGTGTGAAACATCATCAAAACCTGCTCCCCATTCCTTTGCACAGTCTGAACAAGATATTCATTAGGGGATAGAAATTGCCACATGCTTTCCAGTTCTGAATAGAATCATAATTTTGCCTGACAATATGCTGAAAGGGTTCATTGCCTCGGTGTACAAAGCCAGCCCAGTGTCGTACACTTACTGAACGCAGCGCGATAAAGATGAAGCAAGCCACAAGCTGTAAATCACGCTGATCAACAGGAGAGTGGAACTTAGTTCTCAGGATTCAAGTCTGAACCTCAAGTATAGTGTTCAAAATTGTTGCTAACTGTAATACTCAGTCCCTTGGGCTATACTCAAACCCAATTCCCGAAGGTGAAAGGAGAGTGTTGCAATACAGTGGGTCACCCCTGACTTCTTCCTTCACCCTTAGATTTCCAAACTATTTAAAAAAAAACATTTTTCTTTCCCTGCATGAGTAAGTTCCCCACTAATAACAGACGTTATTATCTTTACACAGGAACTGCCAACATCCTCTTCCCTAATGCTTCCCTAATTCAAAAAACATGTTCCAGGATCTCGGAACGAAACTTCTCTCTCATTCCCCTTTGCGCTCTCCTCCTGACAATTCCGCCTGCAAATGAGCACTTCCTCGGACGTGGGGGTCTCCCTGCCCTGAGAGCAGGCCCCCTCAGCCTCACAGACAACATGATGTTAATTAGTAAAATTCACAGACGTCTCTCCGGGGAGCCTGCCAGCCAGGGCTACTAGACATCTTTTTCATTTTTTTTCCCCTTTTCATTTTTGGAGTATTGTCTGGGAATTCTTCACCGCTTGTTTATGTTTCTTTGCTCTGTAACCCTTTCAGTGCTGAATACATAGCATGTGGTAACCCTCAAAGTAAGGAGATTGCATCAATCATGTGGCACCTGCTAAAAATCAAGAGATATGGGGGTTCTAACAAGAACAACTTCATGGAGCCACCAATAATCTTACTGGTGGCTTAAAATGTAGAGTATCACATGACCTAGTTATCCTTCTATACCTTATGATCACATTCCTTAAAGCAATGTGTCTTATGAGAGACAAAATCAGAGATAAGCTCATCGATGATACAAAATGTTAAATTAATGTGCTCTGCCATCACTTGTGAATTTTAAGTCAGCACACCAATGTTTTTTACTCTGAACTGGGAAAGAAGAATAGCAATAAATAGTTGCAAACCAAGATGGCAGAAAATTCAAGCTTATTTGTATAAATAATCAGAATCAGAATCAAGGTTAATATCACCGGCACATGTGAAATTTGTTGTCTCTGTGGCAGAAGTACAATGTAATACATGATAAGAGGGAAAAAACATGAATTACAGTAAATATATATGTCAAAATGGATGTTGTGATGCATCTAGTGTAGTAGTGTAGTAGGTAGTGCTTGTCACTCTCACTTTCAGCTTCCACCACTGGCTAGCAGTCTCGCAACAAGGAGAGCTGAATGTGTAAGTCTCTCCCTGCCAGTACACAGCCTCTCCAACAGCAAGCCTCATGCAGTGCCTCCTCACTGGCGACACACGGAAACTGAACTCCTTTCGGACTCAGGCTGAACTACAGAGGACAGGGAGGAGGTCTGGCCCCTGCACACGTAGCGCGCAGACCCACCAGTGTGTGGACAGGCCCTGGTACTCATGAACCAGGTCCCCACTGCCTTGTGGGCAGCCTCAGGAGAGACGAAGGCTACAGGAGTAAACCCAGACAATAAATTCAGGGTGGAACCCCTAAGATGTCATTGAACATCCTTCCGGCAGCTCCTGGTGCCAAATGTATTGCTTCATAAGCTTTCCTTTGGACTACACTGGTGAGGCTGAGGGGGGATCTTGATGACTGGGCACCTCAGGATCTCCATACCTTCCACCCAGGCTTGTGATGATGATCATCACCCTTTGTCCCCCAGGACAGATGGATGCCAACTTACTCTATACTATATATATAAAATACTTAAATTAGTGCAAAAATAGAAATAAAAAAAGTAGTGAGGTAGTCTTCATGGGTTCAATATTCATTCAGACATCGGATGATAGAAGGGATATTTGCCATTCTTAATACATTTTTCTTGAATGTTCAGTTGAAGTGACAGAGAATATCTTTTCAATTAAAACTCTCATATTTAAATAAATCAGACTAGCAGCTCTCCTCAACGGCACCTCATAGACCAGAAATTACTCGTCGTTCAGTAATTCTATGGAGTCATCAAGGTATAACCTCAGTAGACTTTTATCTGATGTTAAGATGACATCCTCAGATTTCAGCTCAGTGATGAGGCATCTTCAAGAAGTGATGCCTCAGAAAGGCAGCATTCATCATTAAGGACCCCCATCACCCCGGACATGCCCTCTTCTCATTGCTGCGATCAGGGAGGAGGTACAGGAACCTGAAGGCACACACTCAATGATTCAGGAACAGCTTCTTCCCCTTTGCCCATCAGATTTCTGAATGGACATTGAACCCATGAATACGACCTCACTACTTCCTTCTCTCTCTTTTTGCACAACTTATTTAATTTAATTTTTAATAGTAATTTAATAATTTACAGTTTTTATTATTATTTATTGCAATGTACTGCTGCATAACAACAAATTTCGTGACATTTGCCAGTGATATTAAACCTGATTCTGACAAAGATCATGTAAAGGCAATATAAATTCAATTTTCTTTGTTGACTGCTGCTCCAGAGTGTCTTGTCTTGTTTAACCTTGAATATATCACCCCTCTATGATTCTTTCAGACTCTGCAATGTTTTCAATATAATTCATTTTGCGGTGTCTGTTTTCTTTCACTGTGAAATTTCTAGGCACACATTGAGAAATGCAACCATGAATGCAAACACTAGACAATGTCTCCTGCCACCTGACTAATGGTCCTATTGATGTCAATATTGTTTAAAGTATTGCAGATATCAAAAATTACATTTCTTTTTATGCCTTGTCTTTTTTATAACACTGAGAGCAAAGATTTTCCCTCCTGAATACTTTTGGATGTATCTTATGGCTGCTGATCATGAAAATCACCATGAAATTTCCCTACCATGCACCAAGTTTTGCAATCACCTGTATTTGTTGTTTCAACTCATAATTCAAGTCAGAATAACTGATGGCCAGATTAAGAAACACATTTTTGTTGGTCCATAAATCAACAGGTCATCACTGACAGGCAATTCGAAGAACTTCTAGTGGGACTGGAGAAAATTGCATGGAAAGCTTTGTGATTGTTGTTGAAAATTTTCTTGGCAACTGCAGAGCACCAAATTATGTGCAGCTGGTGCAGCATACAAAAGCATGAAGTGCAACATGTCACTGAAGATTCATTTTCAGTATTCGCATTTAGACTTCTTCCCTGCAAATCTCGGCACTGCCAGTGACAAACATGGTGAAAGGTTTCACCAGGACATTGCGGTCATGGAGAAACGACATCATAGCAAATGGCAACCATTAGTGCTGGCTGATTATCGTTACACACTTAAGCAAGAAGCCTCAGACACTGAGTACAAATGAAAATGAACAACAAAACAGTTTTAGCTTAGTTGAACTATTGCAAAGCGTCAGCACTGTTATGCAATTAAATGCATTATAGTCAATAAAAGTTAATTTCTTGTTTCTCAAATTCATACATGGTACAATAATCTGAAATTAGATTTGTATTCAGCTTCAAGCGGTTGATAATAAGCAAAAAAAAATTCTGAGGAAGCCGCACTTTCAAAAAACTGTTTTGTCCTGTGTAATTACCAATCTTCTAACGAAATGGAACAAGGTTTTTAGCCAGAATGTCAAAGCATTTGAAACCAAACAAGCTTGCAAACATTGAATTATTGTGGCAGAGATGTCATTTTTAATTCTGCAGCACACCATAGCTGTTTTACAGTCTATGAAAAAGTATAAATGTTTGATTGTAGGAAACAAGGTTCTCCCTATAGACTGGACCTTTTTGACCATAAATAAATGGAGTCAGAAGGTTATTCACATGATCTATGAAAAGTTCAACTCCAGCTGATGCAAGATCTGATAAAGAACAAATTTCCTAGAACAAATTAACACAGCCTATCCAGCCCATGCCTGTCTCTGGAATTTATTGCATTTTACTAAACCCAATCACAACCACTTTGATACTTTGCTGGATGTGATTAGAAGTTCCAAATTCTCTACATAATAACTTTCAACTTTCATTTTTGTTTCCAAATGCTTCCTATTTATATTTGTACTCATTGATGTTTTTGAACTATCTCCACTATTACTAATAATCAAAGAGAGAGAGAGGAAGGCAAAGTCAGACACAAAGATGTCAAGGAGATTAAATACAGAGATGCATAATGCTGCCTTTTTCAGAGTTAAATACAGGAACGTAGATGTCACTCAGTGTGGAATGTAATCACTTTCGTTTTCACTGCACTAGAAATCATGCTTGTGTGAGGTGTTTGAACATGAGGCAAGAATTTTTGGAGCAAACACAAGAGATTCTGCAGATGCTGGAAATCTAGAGTAACACACACAAAATACAAGAGGAACTCAGCAGGTAAGGCAGCATCTACTAAGAAGAATAAAGAGTCAAGGTTCACACCAAAACTTTTCATTAGGACACTTCATCATGTACAGAGTAATTTTTAATCTAACACTTGAACGTTGCCAGTAGAAATTAAGTCATTTTGGGACTCACAACCCAACTGGGCTTTTATATTGTTGTGTTACTCTGGCCTAATAGTTTTCAAACTGAGCTGGTCCCAGAGAGGTTCTAGGAAGTCAACAGGTGCATCTCACTTACTTATTCACCCACTCTCTTTTGGGCCCACAAGTTTTCAGTAGCTCACTCTCCTCCCCCACCCACCACCAATGAGAGCTTAGAAATAGAACAGTACTGCATTGTACGGGTCTCTCTGCCTTATGATGTTATGCCGACGTGCTAACCTACTCCAAGATCAATTTGATCCTTCCCTCCCACGTAGCTCTCCATTTTCCTTTCACCCGCGTGTGGATTTTGGACCATCTTAAATGTCCCTAATGTGTCTGTTTCTACCACCAACCACTGCTCTGTGTTCCATACACTCACCACTCTCTGTGTAAAATCCTACCTCTGACATCGCCCATACATTCTGCTAAGCACCTTAAGTTGGGGCAGCACAGTAGCAGAGTGCTTAGTACAATGCTTTACAGTACCAGTGACCCGGGTTCGATTCCCGCCGCTGCCCGTAAGGAGCTTGCACATTCTCCCCGGAATGCTTGGGTTTCCTCCGGGTGCTCTGGTTTCCTCCCACAGTCTAATGACCTACAGTTGGTAGGCTGATTGGTCATTGTAAAATTGTCCCATGACTAGGCTAAGGTTAAGTTAGAGACGATGCGGTTCGAAGGGCCAGAAGGGCCTATTCCACGGTTTATCTCAATAAACAAATAAGATAATATAGCTGTTGCCACCCTGGGAAGAAGGTTCTGGCTGTCCACGCTATCTACCTATGTCTTTTATCATCGTATACACCTATATCAAGTCACCTTTCATCCTCCTTTGACCTCCAAGCTATGATCCTCACACGATGAACCTTGACCTCCAATGATCCCAACAAAGGCCCCGAATCATCCAACTCAACTCTGTCCTCCTTTCAGAACTCATCAGCCTTCCTCCAAATCCCTGATGCAGGCCTGCAGCCCCACCCCAGCAATGATTATTCAATCTATCTATGCAATACATGACATTCTCCTCCAGAAGCTGTCAGCATCCGACTTTCCTGATTTCCTTTGCACACGCAGCACTCGGAGACCCAGGCATCCCACCCTGCAAAAACTCATTTCAGGGAGGTAGCACCAACACTTGAGCAGACTTCCCTGCACTTAGCCTCCCTAATATGTTGTGGTCCCTAAAAGAAATAAAAGCATTGGGTGTATCCTTATTATATTGTCTTATGCAGAAAATGTGACATTAAAATATGTACTTACATTATATTAAATTATATTATCATGGAGTCGTTCTTTTATTCTATTACAGCTTTAAGCAGGTCTACTGGGAGTTTGGCCTCATCACATAGAGCATCAATAGAGTAGCTCCTTAGCAGCTCGCCAGCTAGTTTAAATAACATTAGCCATGCTAATGAACAAATGACACATGTTAAACTCACCTCATCATGTCTTTTAGGGTCATTTAACCCTCCATGGGCAATAGAAAAGTCACTGTTGCAAACAGTGCAGCGAGCAGCAATCGATTTCCGGGATATTGTATATAATTGGCAGGTGTCAGGAAACCACTATCAATATGTGGGAGACTCCCGGAACTTCCGGAAGAGGTGGGATGTCTGGATACCATGTGAAGATAAGGCCTTCTCATGCACAAGGCATATTCACTGTCAATTGATGACTTAGACTCCACCACTACCACTCCACCACCAGCCCTGTGTCACCTAGGGTCAAACAGAATGGAAATGGGCATTTCGGCTCATCTGGGTCGAAGCTGACCAATCCCCACCTCAGTTCGTCTCATTTGCCTGTGCTTGGCCCATATTTCTCTGAATATATTCTGTACACGTAGCTGTCCAAGTACCTTTTAAATATTGTTAACACCTAGCTGCTGTGCTTCTTGTCTGCAATCTTTCAGGTGATTTGCCTACTAATATGATGAATGGAATACTCAGGCTTTGGGCCTACTTCGAACTGCTGCAGTTCGGCGGGGCCAGAAGTTGTCTTCCCCTAGACGAACACGTGCTGGCCAAGCCCGAAGGTTACATTTGATAATAAATGTACTTTGAATACCTGCCTCAACTGATTCCTCTGGCAACTCAATCGATTCTCCTTTGTCTATCCTGCTTGTTACTTCTTCAAAGAATTCCAACAGATTTGACAGGCAAGATTTTCCCTTGAGAAACCATGCTGACTACGGCCTATTTTACCATGTGCCTCCAAGTATCCTGAGACCTCGTCCTTAATAAGCGACTCCAACATCTTCCCAACCACCTAGGTCAGACTAACTGGCCTATAGTTTCCTTTCTTCTTGAAGAGTGGAGTGACATTTGCAATTTTCCTGTCTTCTGGAACCATTCCAGAATCTGGTGATCCTTGAAACATCATTACTAATGCCTCCACAATCTCTTCGGCCACCTCTTTCAGAATCCTGGGTTGCAGTCTATCTAGTCCAGGTGACTTATCTACCTTCAGACCTTTCAGTTTCCTAAGAACCTTCCATGTAGTTATGATAACTTCACACATTTCATGACCCCTGACACCTAGAACTTCCACCATACTGCTAGTGTTTTCCACAGTGAAGCCTGTTGCAAAATGCTTATTCAGTTTGGCCACCATTTCCTTGTCCCCATTACTATGTCTCCAGTACCATTTTCCAGTGGTCCGATATCCACTCTCACCTCTCTTTTATACTTTATATAGTTGAAGAAACTTTTGGTATCCCCTTTAATATTATTGACTAGCTTACTTTTGTATTCCATCTTTACCTTCTTAATGACTTTTTTAGTTGCCTTCTATTGGTATCGGAAAACTTCCCAATCACCTAACTTCTCACTAATTTTTGCTCTATCATATGCCCTCCTTTTGGCTTATATGTCAGCTTTGAGTTCTCTTATTAACCACAGTTGTGTCATCTTGCCTTTAGAATACTTCTTCCTCTTTGGGATGTACATATCCTGTGCTTTCTGAATTGCCTCCAGATATTCCAGCCATTGTTGTTCTGCCGTTAACCCTGCCAGTGTTCTTTTCCAATCAATTCTGGTGAAATCCACTCTCAGGCCTCTCTAATTCCCTTTACTCCACTACAGTGGTGATAAATCTGAGTTCAGCTTCTCCTTCTCAAATTTCCATGTGAGCTCGATCATATTATGATCACTTGCCCCTAAGGGTTCTTTTAACTTAAGCTCTCTAATCAGTTCATTGCATAACACCCAATCCAGGATAGCTGAAACCTCGTGGGCTCAACCATGAGCTGCTCTAAAAAGCCATCTCATAGGCATTCTAGAAATTCCCCTTCCTGTAATCCAGCACCAACCTGATTTTCCCAATCTACCTGCATATCGAAATCCCCCCACGACTGTTGTAATGTTGTCCTTTAGGCAGGCATTTTCTACCTCCTGTTGTAATTTATAGTGAACATCCTCATTACTGTTTAGGGGTCTGTATACAAATCCCATCATGGTCTTTTAGTTACAGTTCCTTAGCTCTATCCACAATGATTCAATACCTTCCGACCCTCTGTCACCTCTCTCTAATGATTTGATTTCATTTTTTACCAACAGAGCAATGCTGCCCCCTCTGCCTTCCTGCCTGTCCTTTTGATAAAATGAGTATCCTTGGACATTAAAGTCCCAGCTATAATTTTCTTTCAGCTATGATTCATACTGTAATCATTGCTTATGTATTCTTTCATGTTCAGATGAAATGTATATATTTGTAATCCCATTATCTATGTATCAATTTTGTTTTGTTGATATTAATAACAATAATAAAAAGATTGAAAAAGAAAGAAAAAGCTATGATTCAATGATACCTGCAACATCATACCTACCGATCTGTAACTGTGCTGCAAGTTCATCCACCTTATTCCGTACACTGCGCACATTCAAATGCAACATCTTCTTTCCCGTATTCATACCTTTTGATTTTGTCCACCTTTTATGTAGCAACTCATCCTGTTGACTGCAAACTTGTCCTGTGAACGCCTCTCCTCACTACACATTACCTTTGTCTGCAAACCAGCTATCTCATCTTCAGCACTGTCATCTGCCTTTCCTATGATACTTCTTGCATTGAAATATATGCAGCTCAAGACACTAGTTGTAGCATGTTCAACCTTCTGATTCCTAACTTTGTCTGAGGTCTAACCAACATCTACCTCCATAACCTCTCCACTAACTGTTCTGGCACTCTGGTTCCCATCCTCCTGCAACTCTGGTTTAGACCCCACAGTGCAACATTAACAAACCTACCCACTAGGATATTAGTCCCCCTCCAGTTCATATGCAAACCGTCCCTTCTGTACAGATCCTACCTTCCCTAATGCTTCAAAAATCTTATGCCCACCCTCCTACACCGACTCCTTAGCCATGTGTTAAACAACATAATCTTCCTAATTCATGCCTCACTAGCATGTGGCACAGGCAGCAATCCTGAGATCACAACCCTGAAGGTCCTGCCCTTTAACTTAACACCTAACACCCTGAACTCCTTGTGTAGAACCTCATCACTCATCCTACCCATGTCATTGGTATCTACATGGACCAGGATCACCGGCTGTTCACCCTCCCACTTCAGAATGCGGAGGACTCAATCTGAGATATCTGGATCCTGGCATTCGGGAGTCAATGTACCAACCAGGAATCTCATTCTTGCCCACAGAACTTTCTGTCCGTTCCCCTAACTAATCTCCTATCACGACAACACACCTTTTCTCCCCCTTTCCTTCTGAGTCACAGAGGCAGGCTCGGTGCCAGAGACCCGACCACTCTGACTTTCTTCTGTTAGGTTACCACCCCCCTCCCCTTTAGGTCATTCACCCTCTCTATTCCCCCTCAATTTTAGGCACTTCTGTAAGGCCACCTCAGGACAACCACACAGTGAGCCAAGACCATTAGCCCATTATTAGAGGCACCAATAAATCTTCAGGTGAATGTATTTAAAGTTTTCCATTTCCGTATTTAGAATCTGAAATGCCAGTCAACCGAAGAGATCTCAAATTATTCTGCCTTTTAGTCAGCAAGAGCCATCGTGGTTTTCCGTTCGAAAAAGGAAAATAATATTTTAGTTTTGCTGCTACTGTATTTCCAGCGAAATCAAGCTCAATAAATAAACATTCACACACTGAAACAGTTGCTGCTTAACTGAAATTTAAATTAACTTAAATTAACTGAAATTTAAATTAACTTAAATTTACAATTTAACTGGCTTTACATTGGCTAATCTTGCAAGTTTATCAGTTGGAATTTTTAAAACTGTGTGCTAGGAACACAGAGGAAGTAAAATAAGTACATGCTTTATGTGTGTACATCTATTCCACTTCTGATACACTGCTTCCCATTCTGATGCTGAGATACATCCTAGGCTGTGCTGGGAAACATCATCAGTGATCTCACCTGGGGGGGGGGGGGGGGGCATCAGGTTTTTCAACATTGACAGCCTCACCCAGGTGACCCAGCTGGGGTTGATCAGGCCCTGGTTTGTGTTCCAGCAGCATTGGTCCACGGGTCACTCCCCTAAATCCACAGCCATCCAGAGGCTCGATCAGCAGCCTCTGTGACGCTCCTGATGGTTCTTCCCTTTGCAGACCCCGTAATGCCAAGGAGAGAGTGGGTTCTGCACAGCAAGCAGGCAGCGAAATTTCTACACCCTGCATCTACATCAGGGTTTCTCAAACAGGGGTCTGCAAGTGATCATGATAAAAAGAGAAATAAACATCGCTTTTTTAACTTCGCGTGACACGTGATGCAAGCGCTTGCAGTGGTGGGCAGCAACCGGGCAGCCCTGTTATCAATCTTGTTAGAGGTTTCTCAGCCCAGTATGTTAGTGCACAGTAGGATCACGTTTATTTGGTTGAGTCCATTCTCAGTTTTTGATGCGAGATAGGAAAGCCTGTTGATCACTGGTGAGCGCTGCATTGCAGAGAGGGGAGGGCGATAGGCTGATAATTGATGAGAGCTGTGTTGCATAGCGATGCACCATCAATAACTCACTCTGAGACGTAAAGGCAAGGTATCGGCTTTTATTGGCTGGAAGAAGGAACAAGCAGTGGTTGACCACCGTACTACATCCTGGAGAATGAGGCCGGGCTCAGACCTCCATCACCTTTATACAGGGGTCTGTGGGAGGAGCCACAGGAGTAGTCAGCAGGGGGCATGTCCAGACAGGTATATGTTGTTCACCAAACATAGAGGGGAGGGCGATAGGCTGATAATTGGTGAGTGCTGTATTGCACGGAGGGGAGGGCGGTAGGCTAACGAGAAGAGTGATGAGTGTTTTCCAAGCATTGAATGAACTCTCCCAACTTGGTCTGTAACGTCAGCCTCTCCCTCCCAAATTACCTCCCTCAACCTCCGCCAACCGACTTACGAGAGCAACAAAACTCTACCGGTACAGTAGAAAATTGGAGGGAGATTTTCATTCTAAAGAAGGAGTCCATAGAGTCTATAGGCTTGCATCGTGCCCTCCAGTCCCGTCTCTGGCACTGCTCTACCTGCTCCTGGTATTTATGTTTTTTATGCTCAAACACCTCCTCAATCTGGTCTTCTAAGTAGATGGAGTCAAGCACCATGCACTGCTCTATGAAGAGAGATTGTAACCTTGGCCTGTCTTCAGGGGAGTTTAGAGAAGTGGATGGTGATTTCAGTGACCTGTACAGAACACTGAATAATTAACAGAATATTTGCACAGGATAGACGGGGGTCAGCATTAAAGACATTTTACTCAAGGCTGCAGATACTGAATACAATCAAAGGTGACCTTCTAGGGAATCTCTCATGGGACGGCACGGTAGCATAGTGCACAACACTTTTCAGTACCAGCGGCTCAGGTTCAATTCCTACCACTGTCTGTGAGGAGCTTGTACGTTCTGCCCCTGACCACATGGGTTTCCTCTGGGCGTTCTGGTTTCCTCCCACAGTCCAAAGACATATCGGTTGTTAGGTCAATTGTTCATTGTAAATTGTGATTAGGCTAGGATTAAGTAGGTTGATTGCTGGGCTGTGTGGCTCAAAAGACCAGAAGAGCCTCCCCCATTTGTATTACAATAAATAATTAAGACATATAAGTGAACCCGAGGTATAGGATCAATATTATTTATTTATTATTTTGTGTTTGTTTAGGAACGCAGAACAGTAATAGGCCTTCCTGGCCCAAAGAGCCTGAGCCACCCATTTGCACTCATGTGTCCAATTAACGTACTAACCTGTACGTCTTCGGAATGAGGGAGGAAACTGGAGCACGTGGAGGAATCCCACGTGGACGTGGGAAGGACATACAAACTCTTTACAGTTGGTGGCTGAATTGAACCCAGATCATAAGGCTATAATAGCATATATAACTATCTTTTCCTACTTCTCTTCCTTATGCAGTATTATGGGGAAAAAAGTTTAATAATCATATGATTTCTATAGCAGTTAAAGCATATTGAAGAAATACTTGGGGAGAGATTTGTAGAAGACATGTCAAAAATCACTTTGTACTCAGTGACCCTATGAGCGTTCTCCCTGTGGACTGTGTGGGTTTTCCCCGGGGTGCTCCGGTTTCCTTCTGCAGTCCAAAGACGTGCTGGGTAGGTTAATTGTTTATTGTAAACTATACTGTGATTCGGTTAGGGTTAAGTCAGGGGTGTGGGTTTGCTGGGGCAGTGGGACTTGAAAGGCCTGGGGGGGCGTACTCTGTGCTGTATCACTAAATTAATAAATTAATTAATCAGACGATAAATAAGAGCATTATCAGATACTTGCAACAAGATAATTCTCCCCTAATATTATAAAAAGCGAATTCAGTCTAACTAAACTCCATGCAAAACTGTTGTAAGCTCCCTGTCATCAGTCTATCTGGATTGCACTGTTGTGACATCCAGCCCTCTGTGTGGGTTAGCTGGATTCCATTTTCTTCCTCGCTGTGAAGAGCATTCACTAATCGATCTCAGATTTATATTGCAGATCATTTGACTGGACTTACTTAGAATATTGTAAATTAATTTGATTTTAGTGAAATTATTCTTGTTTCCAAATGGTTACATTCAGTCAGATTGCTGTGTGAAGTCGTGTGTCCTTTGCAGATGAGCGACTGTTGTAACTTTTAAGAAGACCATGTCTATTTTGGCATTTCTTTCCACAAGTTGTAATTAAAACAAATAAGTGTATACCAATGTCATGTAACAGGTTAAAGGATTTGGTTTCTAATTACTTCCACCATATCTTTGATGAAGTCACAGATTTACTATTTATTTGCTTTGTGGAAGATGGTTCACCAGGCCTTCATTCTGCGGATGGGGCGGTGGAATAAACTGTTCTTCACTTCCCTCTGTGGATGCTTGACAGGAGACTGCAATGATTCTTAATCACAATGTCTCATCTTAACCAAGTCATTTCTCTCAAACTTGGTGCTCCATCTGCCAATGGATTGCCAGCGCTGGGAGATATATGGAGAGAGGAGGAGATGATGTTGGAGCAGCAGTGACTTTACTCAAAGTGGGCTTGAGAGGGTGATTATTCTACTGCTTGCTTTCGTTTCTTGTGTTTTAGTGAGCCGATGGCAACTTTGTTGTTTGACTCTGCAAACTTAACCACTTGACCTCCTGTGACACATTTTAAGAGATAAAGTTCTCGAAACTGAAAGGACAACAAGTTACATCTTCTGGCTTGGAGGGAAAACTCCAGGTGATGGTGCTCCCATTCTGACTGGCCTGAATGCGAGGTTGGGTGACTCTGAGCGCCGAACTGATTTGAATAGTTTGAGAGAGGCTTCGGGCTGGGTGACGAGATCTGGGCCCGGAGCGAGTCACTGGGCAGCATGGTCTAGGCTCGGATTCTTTCGCAACAGCAATGCCTAGGTCCTAATGTGAGGTACAATGTGCTGTTCGGATCATTTTAATCAGAGGCAAGAGCTGATTTTGCTCACTCTTTGCGATCCTCACTCCTCTCTCCAGGGTACAGAACTTTTTGCTGTTCTGTCATTGGGCCAATTTTAAGCTGGACCAGATAGATTGAAAAGACAAGGTGTCGGCTGGGACAAGTGCCAACTTCCCTCGCTCTCCACGATGGTAATCTCCATGGCACTGAGGCTATCAAACTGGCTCGGCTGCTATACTCCGTGATGCTAATATGATGAACTGATAAGTGAGGCTTTCGGCCTACTCTGGGCTGCTCCGGGTTTCGGATCTGAGGGCTCATTTTTGGCTCAGAACGCTGTTGCACACTTCAATTGTTTGCATGACTTGTATTTTTTTTCTTATTTTTATCCCTTTTTTACTTTAATTGGGTTTTTTCAGGCTTCTTGCTTTGTGGCTACCTGTGAGCAAGCACATCTCAAGGTTGTATCATTTATACGTTGTTTGTACTTTAATCTAGAACCTTGATTAGTGGTAACCTCCGGGATATCGATGGCTGGGGATTCACTCATTGAAATGCCATTCAATGACAGAGGGTAAAAGCTGTATTTTCCCTTGTTGGATATCATTTTTTCCTGGTAGTTGAATGTGACTTGTCACTTATCAGAAGACCTGGATATTCCATGACTTGCTGCGGTTGTGATGCACCATCAATAACTCTAGGAGACTGGTAGTGAACGATAGTCTTTGATTAAAGGCAAAAAGGGAGCACGACATGTCGGAGACTGAGGGAGGAGCAGTGCCCTAATCGCCTTTATACAGGGGTCTGTGGGAGGATCCACAGGAGCTGTCAGCAGAGGGGCGTGTCCAGACAGGTATTCACATAGTTTACCACAGTTTGAAAGTGGACTGTTTCATTATCTGAGGAATCACAGGTTGCGCCATTATGAGCGAACTCCCCCACAACAGTAGGAAGGTTAGCTGAAGATGACTAGGCCTTGGACACCATCTTGAGCAACTCTTGCGAACAAGTCCAAGGGCTGGAATGATTGACCTCCAACCACTACAACTAATAATGAAACCTGAATGTTTTCCAAATGGTAATTTCAAGTTAACGGGGTGGTTTACCCAGTGAGAGGCTTCTGATGCCACTAGGAGGGAGCAACAATTTTAAACACATTGCAGGAGGAGGGAAGGAAGATCAAGGGCGAACATTTCGACATCTTCGTGACCTGAGGCAATTATGGAAAAGGTATTTTTGGAGGTAAAGGCTTCCCTGTCTCCTCTCGCATCCTAAAGCATTAAAAGAGACCTAGAAAGTAAATTTATTATCAAAGTATGTCAATATCACCATATACTACCTTGAGATTAATTTTGTTACAGGCATTCACAGTAGAACACACAAATACAAAAAAATCAATGTAAGACTGCACACAAAAACTAACAACTAATTCGTAAAAGAAAATATGCACATAAATAGATAAATAAATAAACAAACAGACAGATAGATAGATAAATAAATAAATAACTGGATGAATAAATAATTCTGAGAACACAAGTTGAGTTGAAAGTGAATCCATAGGCAGTGGAATCCATTCAGGGGTGAAGTTATCCATGCGGTTTCAGGAGCCTGATGCTTGAAAATTTAGCATCCTGAACATAATGCAGAATGTACCTTCCATATCGAAGTCAATGCAAGCTTTCCTGTAAGTGCATTGAGTTTGAGCTGGGCTACAAGCGCTAGGCTGTCAGCAGGAATTGCCACTCAAAATGGAGAAGGAAGAAACCTCACATTGTTCCTCCTAGCTGGATGCGGAAGTATTTGTTTACATAGGTGCAAATGTCAAATAATCTGTTTCCTTCTCTCACAACCACCTCTTTCCTTCTTTAGTCCACAACCATCACAATTTCCTCCTCTTACTGGAAAGATGAAGTGATCAGAGCATTAACCTGTGCACCTGTTGACGCTGATTCCTTTCCCTACAACTGCATGAAGTTTGGGTAAATTATTCCCACTTTGAAAATGGACTCTCATGCAACAATGCTGTATACTATTTAATTTCCTCCTAAAGTCTGTGCTTTACCCATAAGAAGCCTATATTCAGCTCTAGTGTTCTACATGGCAATAAGATTAACAGAGCCTAGTCCAATAGTCCAAAAGTCCTACTTTGTTTGTTGATCTCACTTATGTCTACTCTAGATGCAGCGTCCGGAGATCTTTCCCCATCTTTGAGGATGAAAATGTATCAGAGAGCCACAGAGGGGGAGTGTGACTTTCACGTTCAAAGATTCAAAGTATTTCTGTTATCAAAGCATGAATGCAGTATAGAACCCCAAGATTCGTCTTCCTACAGACAGCCATAAAACAAAGAAACAGCAAGATCCTTATATAAGCAAAACATCACACGCCCAACATGCAAAAGAAAAGCAAATCGTGCAAACAATAAAAAAAAGTGAAAAACGCAGAATATAAAAGTTCAAACCACAGGTGTCATTGAAATAGTCTAGGAACGCTCTGTTCAGTTTACTGCTATCTTGATCGTCGACTGCAGGCCGCAGAGCCAGTCCGCCCTGATCGAAGTTGCACAAAATAGCAATAAAAAACAGAGTAACGGAGAAACTAGAAACAAGTCGTAACATGAACTACAGATTCCAATGTGTTTCTATGTGTGATCTGCAGTGAAGAGTACCTGCTCCAACTTTGCGGAATTATGGTGTTCCTTTGATAATATGTTCTTTCAATGTTCCACTCTTGCTGAGGAAGCAGGTGAGCACCATGCCCCTGCCAACACTACTACCTACCCTGGTCAGCCCAGTGCCAGCTGCCAATTGATTGACATCAATTGATGTGGTGTTATACAGTTGATCTTTGATTTTGCAATCACCACATTGGGCTGTATATTCCCTTTTGTTGCAAGTACAGACAGCACGCATTGTTACAAAGATCCCGGCAAAACAGGAGCTTCAGTTCATTCGCGAATCCCAGATTTTGTATGTTAAACAGAAGTTTCATTCTTTGCTGTTAGCCTAAACAAGGTCATGTGATGATTAAATTACTGACTACATTTCAGTGTGGAAAATAATGTTATTTCATCCAGAATGTATTTTTAGAGTGTGGTATTCATTCAGTGGCTTGAAGTCACCAACATGGAATGAAAGAATGTCTTTCAAAGACTGGAATCTCTCCTACTTCTACCAGCATGAGAGAATGGTAATTTTATGGTTCAAATGCAGTTATTTCATATGAAAATGGAAATTCTCACATGAGATTGTTGTAGGTGCAGTCAAGTGATGGTTAAGTTACTGGACTAGCAATCAGAACTTTGGACCATGGCAGCTGTGGAATTTAAATTTAATCAAATAAACTCTGAAGTTAAAAAAAAAGCTTATCTTAGCATCACTGATTAAGAAACAATCCAATTGTTCTTCAAAACCCATTTGCTTCACTAACATTCTTCCATTCTTACCCTATCTGGCATTAATGCAACTCCAAATCTACCAGTATGGTTGAATCTTATTTGCTTCCTCAAGTATTAAAAACAGGCAATCGGTAGCAGTACTGCCAGTGGTGTCCACACTTTAGACAATGTTCAAAGTGAATTTATGATCAAAGTACATATATGTCACCCTGCAATTCATTTCCTTGCAGGCATTCACAGTAGATACAAAGGAGCATAGTAGAGTCGATGAAAATCCACACACAGATAGAGCAGGACAGACAATTAATGTGCAAAGAAGACAAATTGTGCAAATACAAAAAAAAAACAAATAATAATAATAAATAAGTAGTAAGTAATATTGAGAACATGAGTTGTAAAGTGCTTGAAAGTGAGTCCATAGGTTGTGGAATCAGTTCAGTGTTGAGGTGAGAGAAGTTATCCATGCTGGTTTAGGTGCTTGATGGTTGAAGATAGTAACTGTTCCTGGTGCTGTGGGACCTAAGGCTCCTACACCTCCTTCCCGATGGCAGTGGCGAAATGGTCTGGTTAGTAGGGCTTCCTGATGCCACCTGAATTCCATATTCTACCATACATTGATTACTGCTTTCTTATGGCTGTGTTCCTTGTAGATCGATAACTCAAGTCCTCGAAGACGCAATTGAAATAAAAGCAGTAATCAATGTATGGTAGAATATGGAATTCAGGTGGGATTTTGGGAAGAATAAAACGGAATTCAGAGGAGACTATTAATAGAAATGTGGTTAGAGTAGATTAGAGCTAATGTTAAAATGATGTTTGTTGCAGACTTAATTGGGCAAAGAGCAATCTCTCTATGACTCTATGACTAGCAGCAAACTCCGAGTGTTTTTCAAGGTTTTAGTATATTATTGTAATTCAGGAAAACCACATGAAAGAAGGCCAAAAGCACTTAGTAAACTTATCTGAACCCAAAGAGTTTACCACTTTTCTAGGCTGATAATAAATGGCCGCTTTTAAAGATAAAGGTATTTATGTGTAAAAAGATCTACAGAAAGATAATCTTCTCTGGATATGCAGACATACCATAGTCAATGTACAATTCTTATCAACATTTCAGATTCGATGATCAAAGTCTATTGTTGTATTATTTCATTTTTCAAGGAAAACATGCCTCTTCTAAAATTCTGCAAATGAGCTGCATTTGAATGGGGTGTTTAATTGCACAATTATATATGATTAATCTATTCATGTTTCTTTCAATATTTTTGCTTAATTACCAGATGGTTGTTAACACAGTTTCCACCGCTTAAATCTTAAGATCTTGGAAGATCTTAATTCCACTCCTAATTCAATCACACACGATTTTGGGCAAATTAAGGAAGGAGGATGCTGCAGATTTTGGAAATCTGTAAAACAATCTGTAAAAGGCAGAATAACTCATCAGGTCGGTCAGCATCTGTGAACAGAAGGAAAAAAATCAGCTCATCATTACTGGTGAAAGATCATGACTCTGGAGTACAAGTCAAGTTTATTGTCATTTAACAATATACATGTATACTGCCAAATGAGACAATGTTTCTCTGGCAACACATACAAAATGCTGGTGGGACGCAGCAGGCCAGGCAGCATCTATAGGGAGAAGCACTGTCGACGTTTCAGCCGAGACCCTTCATCAGGACCGAAATGTCGACAGTGCTTCTCCCGATAGATGCTGCCTGGCCTGCTGCGTTCCACCAGCATTTTGTGTGTGTTGCTTGGATTTCTATCATCTGCAGATTTCCTAATGTTTCTCTGGGCTGGGCTTTAAAGCTCAGTAGTACACATAACACACAAAAACTTAGGAAATTACCAATAAAATCTAGAAATGAATTACACATAGATAAACAATGTCAAGTGCATAAGTTAAATATTGTAGGGTACAGTACAAATTATCCGATAGCATTTCGAATGCGGTTCGGCAGTGAGTTCAGACGCCTAGTGGCCTGAGTGAAGAAACTGTTTCCCATCCTGACCATTCTTGTTTTTATGCATCGGAGTCTCCTGCCTGATGGTAGAAAGTCAAAGAGGATGGTGGATGGATAGGTGGCATCCTTACTGATACTAAGGACAGAATATGGTCAACGAATTATAGGAAAGATGTCAACAAGATAGAGAGAGTACAGAGGAGATTTACTAGAATGTTACCTGGGTTTCAGCACCTAAGTTGCAGAGAAAGGTTGAACAAGTTAGGTCTTTATTCTTTGGAGCGTAGAAGGTTGAGGGGGGACTTGATAGAGGTATATAAAATTATGAGGGGGATAGATAGAGTTGACGTGGATAGGCTTTTTCCATTGAGAGTAGGGGAGATTCAAACAAGAGGACATGAGTTGAGAGTTAAGGGGCAAAAGTTTAGGGGTAACACGAGGGGGAACTTCTTTACTCAGAGAGTGGCAGTTGTGTGGAATGAGCTTCCAGTAGAAGTGGTAGAGGCAGGTTCGATATTGGCATTTAAAAAAAAATTGGATAGGTTTATGGACAAGAAAGGAATGGAGGGTTATGGGCTGAGTGCAGGTCGGTGGGACTAGGTGAGAGTAAGCGTTCAGCACAGACTAGAAGGGCCAAGGTGGCCTGTTTCCATGCTGTAATTGTTATATGATTATATGGAATAGTAATAAGTAATGACACTGTAATAAATGTCTCAGCCATTCTAACACCCTCTCACAAAGGAAGCATAAAGCTTGCGTGAAGATTGAAAGAGGGACCAATGTCTCTTCTAGATCATCAGGTCATAAAAGTAAGGGTGTGTAAATGAAGTCTGCAATTATAAGTGCATAAATCTTCAAGCAAGTACAGAAGATAAAGAGATAAGAGGGTACTCCAGAACTTGCCGGTTAGTGAATGCATGCTATCTTATTTTCAAGTTGGCACTGCCTTCGCCTTCCCATTAAGATCTTGCAAGATTTTCACATTAATTGACATGAAAACTGGCACAGAATCCAATAATTAGTAGAATAAACCTCCTCTTCACAGTAATTTAGTTCCAATCAAACCCTTTAACTATTAAATTATGAGTCTTAAAGCTTCAGATACTGAATTGTATTGGAAACTAAACAAAATGTCAACTTTGATTTTTTAAAAATATGTGTACACTTCCAAATGTCTATTTTCTGGCTATTAATCTACTTTTATTCATCTTGTCTTTCTGTCTGTACTTGATTTGGTTCAACTTTACCCTCCTACACAGTTGATCCCTAGTTTATGTTCCAATATTTAAATATTACTGGTGAAGGACAATTTTGGTCCTGTTGTTCACTGAAGTGCCAGATGTCCTGCTTGCAGACCCTGAGTCATTATCTGTGCAGGCATCCCACAAGATAAGACCCCAATTAAATCAATGATCCTCTCCCCGCAATTCTCAGTGCGTAAAACTCCATGACACATGGGAGCTCTAATAGTTTTTGTACATCTTCCATACAATATATTGGGTCTATATTTAGAAAAGAATTACAAGGTACAGAATAAACTCTAAAGGAAACATTCAGAAGGTTATGAAAATAATTTGAGTGACTCATTGTTAAAGCACTATGATTTTATGCCAAGAAGTTGGATTCCAAGTTTGAGGTTTTATAACCATCTGGTGCACTCATCTACTCATTCCCTCTCTCTGAAAACAGTGACATTAAATGCACGGGGGGTGAATTGGATAGACCAGGAAAAATGGCAAGGAGATTGCTATGCACGATTAATCATTGTTCAATGATTCTGATGCACGCACTAGATAAATTTCATGCCGCTTGATCAACATAATGGCTCCAGTGTGCAGGCAGCAATTAGGCTGGGCATTGTCTTCTCACCTGTGCAGGGGGCCCAGCTTCAAGGGTGGCTCGTACCAGTTGGAGTTACCCCACCCCACTTAGAATCAGCCCGCAGTTCTTAAAGAGGCAGTGCACCACGGCTGTGGCAGATATTCTATAGAGGAAGGCAGATGGGTAGGGATAACCAAGCAGGCTCTACAGCTTTTCAGAGGCTAAAATGGAGCCTTTGAGACAGGAGAAGAAGCGTGATATCCTATGCTTGGAAGGACTAAAAGACACAATGAAATGGCGGTGGGGGGTGACGTTCTAGGAGTCAAGTCCAAAAACCCTGGAGCCAGTGCAGTTGCAAGGAACTCGGTGAATGGCTTCTCACCCCATGACACTGCGCTACACATCTACCACTCCGCCACCATCATGCTGTGTGTTTCAATGGTCCCTCGCGCCGCGTACGCGTAGCGCCTCGTTAGCATAGCGGTCAGCATGATGCCATTCAAGCTCGGGGGGGGGCGTCAGGGGTCAGAGTTCAACTCCGACACTGTCTGTGCGAAGTCTGTGTCATTCCCGTGAGCGTGCGGGTTTCTTCTGGCTGCCCTGGTTTCCTCCCATATTCCAAATTATGTACCGGTGAGTAGGTCAAATGATCATTGTAAATTGTCCTGTGATTAAGATAGGGTTAAACCAATGTGTTGCTGGTCGGTATGGCTTGTTGAAGTGAAAGGGCCTATCCTGTGCAGTATCTCTGAATAAATAAATCTTACAGGTCCCACATCTTTACACAGCGACTTCAGCCAACCAAGTCTGCATGCAATGGTGCACTTACTTCTGTTTTGTAGTGTGTGGGAGATGCCGATTCAGGAATCAGTCCTCCAGGAGGTTACTAACACTGCTGTCAAGTGGCAGTCTAACCTGCAGAGCAGAAGCTTCTCAGGATGACAGCATTCCCAATCTTACCATGCCATTTTGCCGAAGCTGTTGCCAGTCACCTAACCTGTCCGACCAGCACCATCACGTGGAAAAAGTGCATGTCAAACTTCTGCTTTCTAGCCCTAGGGCTGCTCATCTCCCAAAATCACTCAGCTTCTTCTCAACAGCATCCTTCTGCAGTCTCACCTCAGGCACCGGGCTCTCACATTGTGTAGAAGCATTAGGACAGGCAAAAGCACACTGGAGACAGACTCCAGGGTGATTAATTTTATGAGACAATCTGCAGCACCCTTAACATCTGCCAGAAAACAAGTCTGGTCAAGAATACCACCTGCTTTGTCAAAGAGAGGGAAAGACCGACAGAACAGCAGAAAGCAACCGGGTTGCTCTGCGCTGCACAGGATTGGAAGCTAAAAGCAGAGCTGGGAAAACAGCTGCAGTTCCCTCCCCACATCACAGAGATTACATTGCGGCCCAACATTGTGTTGTGGTCCAACTCATCGAAGCACGTTCTTATGCTTGAGCTTGTTGTGCCGTGGGAAGAACGCATGGAGGAGGCCAACAAGCGGAAAAGAGCCAAGTATGAAGATCTGAGGAACAACAGCCAAAGAAGAGGCTGGAGAGCAAAGTGTTGGCCCATGGAGGTCGGGTGTCGTGGCTTTGCAGGCCGGTCACTCTGCAAAGTATACACTGCACTTGGAATCACGGGAGAGAGAAGGAGGAGAGACATTTCTACCACCACAGATGCAGCAGAGAAAGCATCAAGATGGCTCTGGATAAAGAGGGCAGATCCGTGGGTTGCTGCTAGGGCACAGGCCAGGTCTGATCAACCCCGGTCGGGTCGCCTGGGCGAGAGTGTATGTTGAAAGACCCAAAACACCTGATGACCCCAGGTAATATTACTGGTGATGTGCCCTAGCTTAGCATCATGCAGATGTTTCTGGAAGAAGAAGAAGAAGAAATATAAACAGAGAGAGAGAGAGAGATTGATGTATCAATGGTTCAATGGTTCCATTTAATATCAGAGATTGTGTACAGTATACAACCTGAAATTCTTACTCTTCACAGACATCCACGAAACAGAAAAATCCCCAAAGAATGAATGACAGAAAATGTTAGAACCCCAATGCCACCCTTCCCCTCCCATGTACAATCAGCAGAAAGAACATCAACAGCCTTTCCCTATCATGCAAGCAATAGCAAAGCCCTCCGTAAATCTCTCTTTACAGTTCCCTCACTGAAGAAAATGAAATGCAATGATCTTTGCTGAGGTGGGATCTGCCAATGACTGCGTTTGAGGGAAAATTGTGAATTCCTATTATCACTGGTTCCAGAATGAAAGGAACTCAGCTTGTAGAAGATCACGGTTACTTACAATGACTTTGATAGCCGCTGTCATCATGGTGCCTGCCCTACTCTGAGATTGGAACTGAGAGTGGAACAAACTCCGTTCAAGTTCAGAATCATTTCTTGAACATGGTGCAGGCTCCTTCTGCTACGGCACATGGAGGCATGGGAACTGGGTGGAGAAGCCACTTGGGCAGTAGCGAGGAAACCACCTCAGGACAGTGGTGCTCTGCTTTATTAGTGTGCTTTTCCTTTCTTCCTCCAGGAGGACCACAACCTTGCCGTACGGTTTTGGAGGCTTGCGTGCCTCAATGACATGGAGAGCTATGTTGGAGGCGGGGCCTTGTGATTTAGATCTTGGTAGGGACACCCATGCCAGACATATCAAAGGACAGAGGCCAGACTAAAAGTGGTCCATTGGTCCACCAGTCCTCCAGGTTCGGGGTAACAACCCTGACTGGTAAAGCAAAATTGCTACGGAAACAGCAATGAAGAATCTTTACATCTGAGTCTGACGGAATTCCTGAGCCTCCACCTGGGACTTGCATGACTGACGGTAGCGAAAACCAAGAGGAAGCTACTGACACGATGAAGGAAGCCCTGAACACCGCCGGAGATGGAGGACCTTCATTGCCGCTCTGAACACCAGCGGTGAAATGGGCCGTAAATAATGAAGTTTTCTTCCTTTAAAGTTTTACTCTAGATAATGTACTGATGACAAACGTGAAGTTACTTCTACTGTTTCTTTCTTTTGTATAAACTTTTATAATGAATAAAGTCTACTTGTGGAAAACATGGTATCTCTTGAGCATCCTAGTTACTTATGCTTCCCTGCTCCTTGTCCTCTCCCAACAACTTTCCATGCTCAGCTCATTGCCCTGATTGTATAAATTTCTGAGAAGAATGCTGGGTGATACACCTGTACCTCGGAGAACTTGTTTCTACAGAAACTTGAACAGAAATCCTTTGTAACTGACACCTTGTAGATCTCATTCACTTCAAGGGACTCTAGAGAGCCACAGTGTGGTGGAACTCCAGCACTTAGTGAAAGAACTCAGCCTGAAGCTAACCTGATAATAGTAGATAAACCCTCTAAACATCAATGCAGATTATGGGAGAGAATGAGGTGGGGGATGCGGAGCAGATTGGAGGGGGGAGACTTTCCTTTTGTTGGAATGAGAAATGACTGTTGCTGGAATCCTTCTACTCTCTGCAGTTCCAGCATATGTCAATGATACACAATTTACACCTAATATTGTCGCCATGCTTTTCAGAACCTTGGATTTGGGTTGAAGATAATCAGGAAGTGATATGCCTCGGCACAGGTGAGCCAAAGTGATGTTATCCTGTAGTTTATTGGAAAGAGTAATTCCAACTTTCAGTTGCTGGAGGGTAATTATCAAAATAAATCGGCTTTAACTTTATCCCTCCTCACCTTAGAGCACAGGTTCCCAACCATTTTAATGCCATGGACCCTCTACCATTAACTAAGGTGTCCATGGACCCCAGGTTGGGAATCCTGTGTACTAAATTATCCACGGACTGAGAGGAGGGAGAAACTTGGTAAATTCCAAATCAACATTGATTCCACAGAGTTTACTAAGGATCTTTATCTTGCTATTGAGAACAATAGCAAATTTGCTATCGAGAACTAAACTATAGTAAGTTCAAAGAGACGTTAAAGCAATTATATTAAATATTGAACATTCATTTCTGAATCAGAGAAACATACAAAACATAGAAAACCTACAGCACAATACAGGCCCTTCAGCCCACAAAACCATGCTGAACATGTTCTTACCTTAGAAATTACCTTGGGTTACCCATAGTCCTCTTTTTTTCTAAGCTTCATGTACCTGTCCAGGAGTCTCTTAAAAGACCCTATCGTATCCGCCTCCAGCACCGTCGCCGGCAGCCCATTCCACGCACTCACCACTCTCTGACATCTCATCTACGCCTACTTCCAAGCACCTTAGAACTGTGCCCTCACATGCTAGCCATTGCAGCCCTGGGAAAAAGCCTCGGACTATCCACACGATCAATGAAAAGGAATATCTCTAAAACAATCTACTCACAGATACGTCAATATAACTGCAAAAGCTGAGAGCCATCTGGTGGTAATGTTGAATCCAGACTGTCTTGAGGAGGATCTCAGTGGAAGCACAGCTCTCTGCTCATCTCCTGGTGCCAGTCCCAACAGCGAAAACAACATTGATTAAGTTTGAAACATAGATTCTGAAAACACATGTTTATCAGACCACCCAGTGCCTGTGCCACTCAGAGTTGTTGTGGAAAGGCTGCATATTACCTTTATGTGTTCTATGGATCATTTCATCACTTGAGGAATAATCTTAAACTGCAATATGTTTTTACGCTGTACAAAAAAAGGACTTAATTTAGTACTTTCCAGGAAAGTGAATCTGCGTCACTGTCTGGTATGGTGGGGTGGGGGGGGGGGGGGGGCACAAGATCAAAGTAAGTTGCAGAAACTTGTAAAATTGGTCAGCTCCATCATGGGTAGCCTCTGTAGTATCCAAGACATCTTCAAGGAGCGAAACCTAAGAAAGGTTAATAATGTCCATCATTAAGGACATGCCCTCTTCTCATTGTTATTGTCAGGGAGGAGGTACAGGAGCCTGAAGGCACACACTCAGCAATTCAGGAACAGCTTCTTCCCCTTTGCCATCCAAATACTGAATGGATATTGAAACCAAGAACACTACCTCACTACTTCTGAATTTAATTTTTGCACTACTTATTTTGACTTAACTATTTAATAGACAAACATATATACTAACTGCAATTCAGTTTTTTTCCCCTCTAAATTTATCGATCGTGTATTTCAGGGTACTGCTGCTGTAAAGTTAACAACTTTGATGGTGATATTAAACCTGATTCTGATCTCTCTGCTGGATGTGGGAAAATCTCTCGGAAATGGCACAGACTAGTGACAGAGCCCACATCTATTGAATTACTCCCACAGCGATGTATCACTTGGAATATTTCAATTCCCATTGCCACCCTTGGCTGAAAAACCGGCAAGTTTGTGCAGACATATTGGTGGTTCAATATGACCTGAAATCACTTAACTAAGTCACATTCTGCCATCTGCAATGGCAGACAATCCTGCTATTTGTCTGAAGAAGGATTGGGGAAAACAAGTTTGAAGGTCATGATTAGAAGTTTGAAGGCCACTAGGAAATGCTTAAATTGAAGGATAACAAAAATGAAAATAATTGAAGCACCGAATGTTGATCAGGGCAGAATCAGTAAAATGAATAAATAAAATGGTGATTAATAATGTGAATAATTTGACCAAGTTCAGTCCTGCAGATTAGATTAGATTTCATTAAAGTCACGTTAAATTTCAAGTTTAATTGTTATTCAACCATGCACATGAATACAGCTAAACTGAACAGTGTTCCTCTGGGGTCAAGGTGCAAATCACAGTGCCAACTGTAACACGCAGTGCACAGCACATATATTGTATATAATTATGAAAGCAGAAAAGCATATAGTTACAAAAAATAATAATCAGATGGCCTATAGATTGTTGGTGCATGGATGTTGATGTGGAGCCACGTTTCTGCAAGCCTGCAGCAGTTCCTCACCTCACGCAAGTGCAACAATAGACAAACTCAAAGCAGTTGTCTTTCATTGAGCAAACACCAGAGGGCAGCACTGATATGTGGGACCGGCCCCCAACCCAGTGCAGGACCCAGCCGCGTATAGCCATATCAGACGTCTACGTCAAAACATTGAAATATACAGTGAAGTGCGCCATTTGCCTCAAATCAAATCAGCGAGGGTTTATGCTGGGGTCAGCCCGCAAATGTCACCACGCTTCCAGTGCCAACATTGCATGCTGGCATTTTACCAACCCAAACCAGACATTTTTGGACCGTGGGAGGAAACCAGAGCACCCGGAGGAAAGCCATGCGGTCATGGGGAGAATGTACAAATTCCTTCCACATAGTAACAGAAATCGAACCCTAACTGGCGATTGACGGGACTGTAAAGTGATAGGGCCTGGCACTGTGCTGCAGCTTTAATCACCAAAAGAAAACAAAATTAAATCTGAAATTTGGTATCTTCATGCTTTCATTCTACAAGCCAGTGGTGAATGATCCAAGTGAGAGGACACGTGCTTTCTGGGGAAGGGTCGGACACCCAATCTCCAATGGCTATTTATTGATCAGCATTAGGGGAGGCCCGAATCTGCCTGATCACATGGGTTGGGAAAACCTTCGGTGAGTGCTCAAAATGTTCAGTCAGGCGGCATCTGAGGGGAAAGAATCAAAATTCATGAATCAGAAATCTACGCAGTGAACTGCTGCAGGTGGATCCAGAGGGGAGTAAGGGCAGAATATGATAATCAATGTGAACGTTAGTGCTTAATGAGGGGCAAAACTTCTACAAAAGTTTACTTGACATCAGGGAATCACAAACACCAATGGTCTGGGCCTAATTGATTTGACAGTGGTTGAAGTTGAAACAAACTGAGAAGATTATTAATAAAGAGCTTATGACATCCTGATTAACTAGATCACGCTGGAGGTTTTGTTAAAATTTGGAATCAAACTTCAACATTTTAGGACCTTGGAAGGAAATCAAACAAAAATTTCCTTTTAATTTCAAGAGCCCTTGCTAAGATTCGGTGGAGTCCAGTTAGATCAATGCTGATTTTCCTATCACACTTTAATATGGTCATTAATAAAAATCTAACAACATTTCAAAGTTCAAAGTAAAATTTATTATCAGAGTACATACATGTCACCACATACAACCCTGAGATTTTTTTTTCTGCATGCATACTCAGCAAATCTATAGAATAGTAACTGTAAACAGGATCAATGAACAATAAACTGTGCAAATGCAAATATAAATAAACAGCAATAAATAACGAGAGCATGAAATAACAAGGTAAAGAGCCTTTAAAGTGAGACCATCAGTTGTGGAAACACCAGAAATAGGAAGGGTGTAGCTATCCTCCTTTGTTCAAGGGCCTGTTGGTTGAGGGGTAGTAACTGTTCTTGAACCTGATGGTGTGAGTCCTCCGACTCTTGTACCTTCTACCTGATGACAGCAGTGAGAAAGGAGCATGGTCTGAGTGGTGAGGATGCTGGTTTTCTGCGACAACATTTCATGTAGATGTGCTCAATGGTTGGGGGGGGGGCTTTATCCATGATGTACAGGGCTGAATCCACTACTTTTTGTAGGATTGTAGCCATTGGGGTTCCCATACCAGGCGATAATGCAACCATTCAGCACACCTTCCACCACATCTATAGAAGTCTGCAAAGGTTTTCAATTACATGGCAAATCTTCACAGACTCTTAAGGATCTAGAGGCACTTAGTGCTTTCTTCACGATTATATTTATATGATGGGTCTAGGACAGGTCCACTAAGATAGGGACACCAGGTGTTTAAAGTTATGGACCCTCTCCACCTCAGATCCTCCAATGAGAACTGGCTCATGAACATCTGCTTTCCCTCTCCTGAAGTCTACTGCCAGTTCCTTGGTCTTGCCGACTTTCAGTGAGAGGCCGTTGCTATGACACCACTCAGCCAATTTTTCAATCTCCCTCCTGTATGCTGATTCATCACCCCCTTTGATACAGCCCACAACAGTGGTGTCGTCAGCAAACTTGTATATGGTGCTGGAGCTGTTCTTAGCCACACAGTCGTAGGTGTAAAGTGAGCAGGGGCAGGGGGCTAGGCACACATCCCTGTGGCGCACCACTGCCGATGCAGATTGTGGAGGAGATGTTGTTGCCCATCCAAACTGACTGGGGTCTGCAAGTGAGAAAATCCAGGCTCCAATTGCACAAGGGGGCATTGAGGCCCAGGTCTTGCAGTTTACTGATTAGTTTTGAAGGGATGATGGTATTAAACGCATTTTGTGCATGAGAAAGAATTGAAGAGGCGTAAAATATTCAAAAATATAGTGTGGACAAGCAGTGATTCCAGTGAGGTCATTTCCCCAAAATTAATTTCATACTTAACTATCTGCAGTGAAAAGAAATAAATTTTCTGGATAATCTGAAATAAAAATCGAAATGATTTAAAATACTCAGCATCAGCCATTAACTCTAATTCCCTCTGCGCAATACTGCCTAATGTTGAGCACTTCCAGCATTTGACTGATTTTATTTCAAATGTTCCGGTCCATGCAATCAATTATTTGATTACACTAACCTCTCCTTCATAAGCACTTCCCAGCTGTCTCATGTCATTGGCACAATGTTCACTTTTGCCCATTTCACCACACGCCATGCAGGGGTAAGCAGGCAGTACCAAGGCTTGGAGGGCGCCCAGCTTCTGAGAAATATATGCAAGATACGACACACGATCCGGGAGGTAATAAGAAATCATTCTTGACTATTCAAAAAATTGTTGTCTTCCCTGTATGAGAATGCCTGGTCTCCCTCAGGCATGTGTTAAATATCAAATAATCTTCGTATTGTTACAGTCATGAACTATATTCTGAAACTATGCCACACATGCTCACAGCCTTTGCTTTCTCTTTCTTTTAGTCCGTGTTTCCTTTACTTTTTAAACATCTTAATCTGCTAAGTGTTTCTTGTTTCTTTGTATTTCCATAGGGCCCTACACTGACCTGCTGTAGCATGGGAGACCTACCACAGGGCGGTTGTGAGTCAGGATCATCGGTGGGAGCTTCAGGCTGCCATTGGACCAACGGAGATCATCCAGGAACAGCCAATAAGAGAAGAGTGTGCACCAAAAATATGGTATTCATCAGATTAACTTCACAAAGTACACCAAGCTTTCCCATCAGCTGATATTTTTTAAACAACACTCACCTATCTTCTGCTAGCTTGTACTCCTCTCCACCCCTTCCCCCTGCACCTTCTTGTTCTGGCTTCATTCCCCCTTTCCTTTCCAGTCCTGATGAAGGGCCTTGGCCCAAAATGGCGACTGTTTATTCCCCTCAGCAGACGCTGCCTGACCTGCTGAGTTCCTCCAGCAACTTGTGCGTTTTGCTCTGGATTTCCAGCATCGGCAGAATCTCTTGTGTGGTTTTGAATGACAGTTCGGTTTCAAGAAAACAAATGCTTCTAGGAGCAATTAGAATGTTAAATAAATTCTTAAATTTTACAGTAAAATGTACGAAGCTGAAAGCAACCATTTAAATGCAAAATTGGCGCAGTGTTGTACATCTGATAAAACAAATGCTCATCATTTGATTAAAACTTAAAATAAATGGAACTCGACATCTCCGTAATATATGCCATAGGGTAAATATAAAGTATTAGATCATGTCTCTATTGATTTTGATGTCCAGAAATTACTTTAATTTCCCTGTTATTACTGCATGGATATGCAGAAGCTTTTGATGAGGACATGATAACAACTACATTCTTAAATAATGTAATTGATAAATGGTAAAAAGAATATTAGCTACGGGCCACATGGCTCATCTATGGATAAATTTATGTCAGTTGGTTAACTAGAAGATTTGAGAAAGCTCTTTATTAGTCAATGTATGTACATCTGGTAGGTTTTTTCACAGAATCTTTCTGTAACTTGCAATAATCTTCCTGCAAAAAAAAGATAGAAATCTGGCACTTCAAGCCGTGCTGGTGAACTTCTATTCTAGTCTTTCTCCCCTTTGTCTTCTCCACATTTCCCTGAACGTGAAGGTGAGTGCTTGCAATTCTAAACTGACAGTAAGTGAGTTGGCAATTGAATTTTCTTCCTCATCAGAAGAGTAAATTTGAGTCGTTTTCCTCCTTTCTCAATAGAAAGAAATACTTACTGTCTTCCCAAAGCATTTTGCTCTCTCTCTCTCTGTGAACTGTTTAAAAGGAAAGTTAAAGCTCTCAACACTGAGTTACGAATCCAGTCCTAGTAGAAATAGGGTCGGCGTTAATCGGTAGGTTATCTGTTCTGTCCCATGCAGAAAGTCAGAGTGAAAAATCAAGGCTGACTCCTTAGAGCAGTGTTAAGGGAGTACTACCTAGTCGGAGATGCTGCTTTTGAATTGAAATTGGTTTATTATTGTTACATGAACTGGGATACAGTGAGAAGCTTCTCTTGCATTCTGTTACACAGATCAAATCGTTACATGGTGCACTGAGGTAGAACAGGGCAAAATTACGCAGATTAACCTGTAGCGGCTACAGAGTAAGTGTAGTGCTGGTAACCAATCATGTGAAAGATCATTTCGTACTTACTTACTCACTGCCCATTACACCGCTGGCGAGTAGAGCAGCAATGATGGTCCTCCATCTCTGTCTGTATAGAAGAATACTTCATTGCTGTTTCTGTACCAATTGCTTTTTGACCAGTCATGGTCGTTAGCCCTGAGATGAACCCCGAAACCCGGAGGACTGGAGGACCAATCTTAGTCTGGCCTCTACCCTTTGACCCTACCAAGACCCAAAACACAAGGCCCTGACTCCAGCCAACATTGTTCCCCGAGCCATTGAGGCACGCAAGCCTCCAAACCCTACAATGAGATTATGATCCTCTTGGAGGAAGGTCATTCAGAGGAGCAATAAAATTGGCACAATTAGCCCACTTTAAAGGTGATAATTTTTTTTTTGACTACCTTGAAGCACACCTATACCTGGCCAATATTTATCCCTCAACCAATATCATTCAAACAGATTACCAGCTCCTTTTGGCAAATCTGAGTGTGGAAATTTACTGTGTACTTTTAGCTGTAGTCTTTCCTACATTGTACTTCACCGGCTTCACCTCAAAAGTTCTTCACTGACAGTGAAATAATCCGGGAAGCCTTCTGATCATGTAGGGATTATGCAAATGCCAACTATCAAGAGAAGAGTTCAGCAGTACTAGGGTTCTTGTGAAAAACTCATACAAATAGATCGCTGGTTCTTTATTTACCTCATGTATGTTAAATTGCATATAATAATTGTCGTTGCTCCTTTCTGTGCCTTCTGGCACATCAGGCGGCAACCTTGCCATTTCTTTAGCATTTTCGTCTGTTTTTAATGAGGCTGAGTTGCCAGCTCGACGCGCGCACAGCGCAAGACGGAAACCGTACAAGGAGCCGGCTGGACTCGAACCTGCGACCTCTCACCTCAAAGTCCGATATGGATGCCACTGCACCACCGGCTGACAACACTTGATAATATAATGATCGTAATGGAATTGTAGAATATTAGAGTGGCTGTATTAAAATAATTTAAAATAAAATGAATACAATCAGCCAGTTGCATTTCTCATTGAAGTTTATTGTTCCCATTGATGGAATTGATCAATGTCAGCAGTTCGCCAATACAGAGAGCACTGGATGTGAGAGAAGAAGCCACCAGCCTGAATCCTTAGTTCCATTTCTCTCTCCAGCAATGCTGCCCGATCTGCTGAATGCTTTCAACAATTTTTTTTTTGAGTTGTCCTGTTTTTCAGCTGTGTCCGTAACAATTGTTACGAACCTGGAGGACTGGTGGACCACTTAAGTCTGGCCTTTATCCTTTAACCTATTTGGCCCCGCAAGATAACAAGCAGTAACTGTTGAAACATTCATCAAGCAGGCAAGTTTGGATGGATTCTTTCACTTTCTGTTCATGCCTCTTTTTGCTAGAAATAAAGTTTAAAATGAAGTTGTTCTCGGTGACTAGAAGGGAAACACAAGGGCTCTTAATATGGTTAACTGCAGAAAAGACAAAATTGGATCTTCTCTGTTCCAGAAATAGCAGCGAGTTTGCTGTGGTGTTAACTTCACAACTTCATAACTGAATGCTGTTAACTTCCCTCAAAGGTCACATGCAAGAGTTAGTTGTCACATGAACGTATTTTTGTTTTAAAAAATCAGGATATTTGCAAGCGAGTGCCTGGGAACTACTGTATTCTGCAGCCACTGAGACTTCAGGATACGGGCTCTTGGGGCAGCAATACCACGCCCTATTTATATAACACCTGTCAAATTTCCTCAGGATGATGCCCCCTGGTTAATTCTTATCAATGCACCATAAAAAGCATTCTATCTGGATGATAACAGCAGGGTATGGCAATTGCTCTGCATGTGACCACAAGAAACCGCAGAGAATTATGGACACAGCACAGCAAGCCATGGAAACCAGCTTCCCCTCTATGGATTCTCTCTATACTTCCCACTTCCTCAGTAAAGCGGCCAGCAGAATCAAAGATCACACCCACCCAGGATATTCTCTCTCCAAATGGGCAGAAAATACAAGGACGTCATCTACCCCCTGTTATTGGGCTCTTGTACAATGAGATGGCTCCAGACTTCACAAACTACTGCGTCTTGCACTTTCTCTGAGGCTCGTACACTTTATTTGCATTGTTATTGTTTTACCTTGTTCTGTCTCAATGCACTGTGCAATGTTTTGATCTGTATGAGCAGTATGCAAGGAAAGCTTTTCGCCATTTCTTGGTACACGTGACAATAAAAAATCAATTCCAATTTCGATTGCAAACAGAAACACTTCACAAGTCATAGAGACAAATAGCACCAAAATAGGTCTTTCAGACCACCATTCCCAATGCTGATCATCAAACCCTTTTTATACCAATCCTATACACCAACACTTGATTCTTAGCCTTCTATGTCTGGTGCTGTGTACCTTTCAGCTAGGTCTTCTAATATACGAGGGGTGATTAATAAGTTCGTGGACTAAGGTAGAAGGAGTCAATTTTAGAAAACCTAGAAGTTTTATTTTTCACTCTCCCCTCGTGTTGCCACCATGTCCTCGTGGACCTCCTTGGGTGATAAGCCCTTGAGACCGAGGTAGCAGATGACTGCACGAAGGCCGATGTTGTCCATTTTCTCAGACAGTGCTTACTTGCAATTTTCAATTATCTGAAACAGAAATACCACAAAAGCTGTTAACTTCAAACTTTCTGCATAATCACTCAAAGAGTTAAACTGCATGTGCTTGTAACGAGAGCTGTATAACTCATCTCCTTCTAGCTTAGGCCACAAACTTATCAATCACCCCTGCTGTGGGCCACTTTCTGGAGGTCCAAGGCGCCAACTTCTACAAAGAAGGGATCCATATGCTCCACGACTGCTGGACTAAGTGTGCAAATGTAGGAGGGGACTATGTTGAAAAATAAATGTGCTAGGTTTTCTAAAATTGACTCCTTCTACCTTAGGCCACGAATTTATCAATCACCCCTCGTACGGTAACAAACTACAACAATCTCTGAGTGGATCGAAATATAAGTGTGTTTATTACTTGCAAGGGAAAGTCTACCTCCGTACATTAAGTAGCTTCAATCTTATAGCTCAAAACAGATAATTTTCATCCTGAATTACATTCCTTTCTTACCTGCATCTGTCTGAAATCAGTTGCATTTGTCTTTAATTAGTAAATTTGTCTTTGAGTCTTCTACCCCCCCCCCATAGCTATGTCCTGTTTTTTATCTCTCTGTTGTCAAAGCACTCCCTGTCATAGAACACACACTCTACTATAAATCACATCACCTTTTTGTAGGTCTTTCATCCAAACACTTCAACAAACCAGCAAACCAGCAAAGCACTCTGGGATCACGCAGGTTCCGTTTTGCCACATTACACTTTACAAAAGTTATAAATTCATAAAGGTTTCAGGGTTACAGATACACTTCCACACCAGGTGATTCAAGTGCCTGCTGAGATGATTCTTAAATGTACCTACCTCCACCGTTCTTCTCTGACAACAGACTTTAACCATCCTCCTGGTGAAAAAAAATCCCCTTTAAATCTCTTACTCCTCTCAGTCAGACATGGCAGGGTTCATAAATGCTAGAAGCACAGGCCAGAAAGTCATCTGTGCAGTTAAAAATGTACTAAAATATAGCTTGTTATATTTTATAATGATGATGCTTGCTTTAGTCGTGGATTATAGGCATGGCTATTACACCTATTATTTGCTATACCGTTACAAAAAACATATAAAAGAAAGTATCTGGAACGTGGGTGGGAGGCTGGGTTAAAGGGTACCTAGAAAAGATCGTTTGTAGTAAGGGACTGAGATCAGGGTCTCGGGTTGTGGCTGAATCACAGGAGAGGATGTAAATGGATTCCCATGCCACAATGCCCAGGGACAGGTGCACCTCGTAATAATGTGAGCTGATTTCCCAGGCAACACTCTGAACATCGAACGCTGACCGTGGTAGGCATGGTACGTTGGTGCTGGTATGTGTGCCGACACTTGCAGCCCGCACGTCCTTGGGTTGTGTTGGTTGTGAACGCAAATCAATGCATTTCACTGCATGCTTCGGTGTACGTGTGATAAACCAAATGAATCTGATCAGATCTAAAGGAACAAACAAAGGACTTTTAATTGTGCAATTCAATTTCTAGACAAGCGTTCCCCCACCCCCCCCCCCCTCCCGGCCAACCCCCACTTACCAACTATTTGGAAACAGTACAAAAGTGCTCTCTTTGCATCAAGAATATTCCCACTCTCAACATGAGAGGAGGCAGAGTAAAGCCGAAGCCAAGAGTTACCTAGACACACTGTACAAAGTTCAAAGCAAATTTTATTATCAAAGTACGTATATGCCACCTTATACAACCCTGAGGTTAATTTTCCTGTGAGCACACTGAGCAAATCTATAGAACAGTAACTATAGCAGGATCGATGAAAGATCATCCAGAAGACTATTTATAAATAAATAACAATAAATAATTACTCAGAGCTCTACAGAAACGTGGCTGCTTCTTCAAGATCAACAATATGAAGGAGACTGAATAAAGCAATATACATGAATGAAGGTGTGATTTATAATTCTGGAGTCCACTATCTCACCTACAATGGTTGTTACTAAGCAGATAGGTTTCTGTATATACTGTACTTGCTCTGCTTACAAATTGCGTCTATAGGCCATGATCAGGTGCTTTGGCTGGGATAAGATAACTACTAACTTCACCACTATTTAGTGGATGATACAGCAGAGAGTAGCCAGCCTGCGGTGTAGTGGTATCCACACTGGACTACGAGATGAGTGGTTCTGGTTTCGAATCCGGCTGGCTCCTTGCACGCTTTCCATCCATGCTGAGTTGGGTGTCGAGCTGGCAACTCGACCTCATAAGAAACAGACAAATGCTAAAGAAATGGCAAGGTTGCTGGCTGATGCACCACAAGGCATAGAGAGGAACAATTAAGTACAGCTGACAGTACAAATAAAAGGGAAGATAAAACTGAGATTTTGGGAAAATAATAAGTAGCAGTCTGTTGAAGTATGAAGCATTGTGCATTGTTCCTACCGAGCAGCCATGCCAGTAGAAATGGGCTTCTAGAAAATTGCAGAGAACTGCACTCAGTGGACACTTTATTAGGTACACCTCTACACCTGTTTGTTAATGCAACTATCTAATCAGCATGCAGACATGGTCATAAGGTTCATCTGGTGTTCAAACCATGATCAGAATGGGGAAGAAATGTGATCTAAGTGACTTTGACTGTGGAATGATTGTTGGTGCCAGACGGGGTGGTTTGAGTATCTCAGAAACTGCCGATATCCTGGGAGTTTCACTCACAACAGTCTTGAGAGTTTACAGAGAATGCTGTAAAAAAGTAAAAAACAAATCAAGTAAGTGGCAGTTCTGCGGGCAAAAAGATCTTGTTAATGAGAGAGGTCAGAGGTGAGGAGCCAGACTGGTTCAGGCTGACAGGAAGGTGACAGTAACTCAACTAACCACGCGTCACAACAGTGGTATGCAGAAGAACATCTCCAAGTGCACAACACTTCGAGCCTTGAAGCGGATGGGCTGCAGCAGCAGAAGACCGCGAACATACACTCAATTGGCACTTTATTAGGTACGTATAACAGTGTCCGCTGAGTATAATTCTATTCACAAGGACACATTCTGGTCTTTTTTCTTCTTATCACAGCACAGACTTGAACTTGTTCACTCTAACGATCTGACCTGAGAGCTCTCTAACTTGTATCACTGTTTTCGTAAAGAAATTACTCCCTCTGCTGAGAGGATATGTAATTACATTACGTAATTTTAAGTCCAATACACACTGTTTCAATCATATTATCAGATTATCATCCCCAGATGGAGTCCAGCCTTTATGCTGACTCGTTTTTTTTATCTCTACAGTCTGTATTTTCAGAAGTATCTAGAAATGCTGGGAACCAATCCTTAGTTTTTGTAAATTCTGAATATTATTCCAAAATATGTTATAGTTCTTTTCTATTCCAATTACTCAAAAGATTGAATTTAGGATCCATGTAATATACTACTGAAACTAGTTGACAATGTGCCTTTCTGATTTAGAACTTTTATAAAATTATCTGTTGTACACATTGACACATCATGTAAAGCATTGGCAGAAATAGTGAAGAGAACCGCAACTTTGTCGTGTTTTGGAAAATTGCGTGTCTCAATGACCCGGAGGGCTATGTTGGCTGGAGTCATGGCTTTATGCTTTGGCTCTTGATAGGGTCACTCATGCCAAACAGGTCAAAGGGTAGAGGCCAGATCAAGAGTGGTCTACCGAGGGTTCAGTTCAGAGCCAACAACCCTGACTGGTCAAAGGAAGTTGTTATGGAAACAGCAACGAAGAATCCTACAGCTGTGCGTGACGGTACTCCTGAGTCTCCAATTAGGACATGCGTGACTGACAGTAAACTGAGAAGAAGCTACTAATATGATGAAGGAAGCCGTGAATGTCACCAGAGAGGGAGGACCTTCATTGCTGCCCTAAACGCAGGTGGTGCAATAGGCAAAGGAAGCAGTGGGAAGCAATTCGTTCCAGCTGTGAATGGGTTAAAATCACAGAAACCATTTGCATCCGAAGTATCCAGAAACATGGGACGCCGGTCAGATAAGGCATGCCTCTCCAGGCAAGTTGACTTTTTTTCCCCTTTTGACTTAATTTCAGACCTCCAGGGACAGGGTGTTAATGAATTTTCCATTAACAAACGTACTGACAGATGAATATGTGGTTGTATTAGAAAATGATATCACCAGATGTGATATTCTAAAAGAAAGTTATCTCAAATACATAGTATATGTGAGGTATCACAAGTGTCCACCTTCCTCACTCTAACATGGGCACAAGAAATTCTGCAGATGCTGGAAATCCAAAGCAACAGATACAGAATACTGGAGGGACTGAGCAGGTCAAATGGTTCAATAGTTCCATTTAGTATCAGGGATTGTATTCAGTATACAACCAGAAATTCTTACTCTTCACAGACATCCACGAATATCAGAGAATGTAGATAGTGTACAACCTGAAATTCTTGCTCTTCACAGACATCCACGAAAACTGAAGAATACCCCAAAGATCGAATGACAGTAAAAGCGTTAGAACCCCAAAGCTCCCTTCTCCCCCCCACTCACAAGCAACAGTAAAACATCAAACCTTTCCTCTCCCTTACCCCTACTTATTTCAAAAAAAAGCATCAGTACCCACCAACCAGCAACCAAGCAGAAGCAAAGGCCTCAAAGAGAGACCATGATCTGCAGTCCAATACAAACTAATCATACACTAGACAATTCAACAGGCTCTCTTTCTCCCTAATAAAGGGACAGAGAGGTGCCACTCTTCCCACAGTGAGAGGAGAGATGACCAAAACAAAACAACTCGCTGATTGTGATGCTAAAATCTGCCGCGTCGCTTGTATTCCGAGTTCTCCAACTTGAGAACCGGCAGCACGCTTTCCTCCACCATCAGGAGAAAGAGAGCGAGAGCCATCGCTCGAGTACAGAGGCCTCTGACAGCCAGTCCACTGTTTGCGATGTTTCGTTTCTCACGCGGCGTTTCGGTCAGTGATACAGGCATGGAGTCAGCTCGCCCACAGGGCTGCAGGACTTCAACCCGAAGCTGCACACGTCTTCCAGGCCGCATTCTTGAGATAGCGAAGAAACCCGCCAGTCCGTGAGTCCCGGGAACAGGAGCCATCGTCGTAACAAACTGCAGTTTTAATAGACAGTAGACAATAGGTGCAGGAGTAGGCCATTCGGCCCCTCGAACCAGCACCACCATTCAATGTGATCATGGCTGCTCATCCACAATTAGTTCCCCGTTCCTGCCTTCTCCCCATATCCCTTGACTCTGCTACCTTTAAGAGCTCTATCTAACTCTTTCTTGAAAGCATCCAGAGAATTGGCCACCACTGCCTTCTGAGGCAGAGCATTCCATAGATCCACAACTCTCTGGGTGAAAAAGTTTTTCCTGAACTCTGTTCTAAATTCAGCACAGACTAGAAGGGCTGAAATGGCCTATTTCCATGCTGTTATTGTTATATGGTTAAATGGCCTACTCCTTATTCTTAAACTGTGGCCTCTGGTTCTGGACTCCCCCAACATCAGGAACGTTTCCTGCCTCTAGTGTGTCCAAGCCCTTAATAATCTTATATGTTTCAATCAGATCCCCTCTCATTCTTCTAAATTCCAGTGTATACAAGCCCAGTCACTCCATTCTTTCAAAATATGATAGGCCCGCCATTCCAGGAATTAACCTCGTAAACCTACGCTGCACTCCCTCAATAGCAACAATGTCCTTCCTCAAATTTGGAAACCAAAACTGAACACAATACTCCAGGTGGGGTCTCACCAGGGCCCTGTACAACTGCAGAAGGACCTTTTTGCTCCTATACTCAACTCCCCTTGTTATGAAGGCCAACACGCCATTAGCTTTTTTCAGTTTTGAGTGCAGCTGTAGACCATTGGCTCCAACAGAGCCCCATCCAGCATGAAAGAGAAAAAAGAGACATTAAAGGGAAGAAATTAGGCAGTTTTCATAATGAGCTTGAAGAAGGTGCCCTCTGGTGACAACTTAACTCCGCCTCTTAAGTCTGGCAGCATCAATGGAGTGAACAAACAGTTGACATTTTGGGCTGAGACCCTTCCTTGGGACTGGAAAGGAAAAGGGAACTGTTGCCTGACCTCCTGAGGTCCTCTAACGGTGTGTGTGTGTGTGTGTGTGTGTGTGTGTGTGTGTGTGTGTGTGTGTGTGTGTGTGTGTGTGTGTGTGTGTGTGTGTGTGTGTGTGTGTGTGTGTGTGTGTGTGTGTGTGTGTGTGTGTGTGTGTGTGTGTGTGTGTGTGTGTCTTTAACACGGAGTTCTTTCACTATAGTCTCCTACATCACAGAAAGGCTGCACTGTTATATTATAGCCAGTTTGCGCAATAGTTATTTAAAAAGAGATTAAAGTTCAAAGTAAATTTATTATTGAAGTACGTATATGTTACCATTTACTGCCATTTTCTTGCAGGCATTCACCGTTGAGTCAATGAGAAACTACACACAAAGACTGAGAAGCACCCCATGTGCAAAAGAAAACAATCAGTTCAAATTCAAAAAAAAACAAATTATAAACAAACAAATAAATAAATAATACTGAAAACGTGAGTCCACTGGTTGGTTTGGTGATCAGTTCAGTGTTGAGGTGAATAAAGTTATCCACGCTGGTTTGGGAGCCTGCTGGCTGAAGGGAAATAACTGTTCTTGAACTAGGTGATATGGGACCCTTGTAACTATTTTAACAAGCATGAGAAAGTCTACAGACGCTGGAAATCCGAAGCAACACCCACAAGATGCTGGAGGAACTCAGCAAGTCAGGCAGCATCTATGGAAAAAAGTAAACAGTCGACGTTTCAGTGGAGCAGAACCTTATATTCCGTCTGGGTACCCTTCAGACTGATGGCATGAATATTGATTGCTCCTTCTGGTGAACAGATTTCCCCGAACTTCTGTTCCCCACTCTGACCTTACACTTCTTCTTGCCTGCCTATTACTTCCCCCCTGGGTCCCCTCCTCCTTCCCTTTCTCCTAGTGTCCACTGTCCTCTCCTATCAAATTCTCTCTTTTCCAACCCTTGACCTTTCCCACCCACCTGGCTTCTCCTATTATCTTCTAGCTCTCCTCCTTCCCCACCCCTCCCCACCTTTTAATTCATGCATCTTCCCCCTTCCTTCTCAGTCCTGATGAAGGATCTCAGCGCGAAACGTCAACTGTTTACTTTTTTCCATTGATGTGGCCTGATCTGCTGAGGTCCTTCAGCAATTTACATGTGTTGCTTCTAATTATTTTAACACACTTCTTAAAAATGTAGAACTTTTCAGCTAATTGAACGAGTTTGCAGTTAAATAACAATTTGTTCATGCATTTGTTTTCCAAGGAATGTTATCATTAGATCAGGATTTTTATGGGAAACAAGGGCAACAATAACAACAACAAAATGTCTCACTGCGCTGGGCTTGGCTGTAGAATGATTACATTTAGTAGCAAACAAAACAGAAATCTTGGGAATCAGAGATGTAATGTCATAGTTGGATAGGGTACTTGCAACAGTGAGAGGAATAGACTAAACCGGAATCTTATGCTTAGATCTAAACCCAGCTAGTTTCAGTTGCATGCTTGTTGGTTACAGGATACTGTGTTAATTGAACACTCTGGCATTAATAGAGTCAGAGAGTCATAGCAAAGTACAAAAGGCCATTTGGTCCATCTAATCCATGCTGAGCCATTTAAATTGGCTACTTGCATTGACCTGCACCAAGACCATAGCCCTCCATACCCCTATCATCCGTTACCTATCCAAACTTCCCTTAACTGTTGGAATCAAGCTCATATGCACCAATTGTGCTGGCAGCTCATTCCACACTCTGAGTGAAGAAGTTTCCCCTCATGTTCCCCTTAAACTTTTCACTTTTCACCCTTAAATTATGACCTCTAGTTGTAGTCCCACCCAACCTCAGTGGAAAAAGCCAAACTATACCCCTCATAATTTTGTAGTAGTTCAAATTTCTTTCCACAATACAGTGTTTGGCTAAATTGACACCACAGTGAATTTTTTCTAAAATTGGTTAATATTATAAAGGGTTTCAAATAGTTGGTACATTTCAGAGCAAATCTTCTTTAAATAGTTTATGATTTCAGAAATGAAAAATGAAATCTTGCTGCAGGACCAGATTATAACTTAATTTTTTGTGAAGCTATTCCCACCACGGATAGCAAAAATACGACTTTATAAAGGTATCAAGTGCAGTTACTCAATATTCTCCTAAAGGGTTGTCAGGTTTCCTTAATGGAGAATTCTGGTGCGTGACTTTGTGGAAAGGCTGATGCATGGGCAGCCACTACATAGTCCTTGTCAGGATCCAGTGACGTGGAATGCAAGTTGACTGGGGGCCTTTCACTGCTTCAGCCTTCCTCCACCTTCACTGCCGTTGTGGAGTGTAAACATCTTCTGCCAGCTCCACCACTGAGGTCTTTGTCGGATCGCTCTCTGTCTGGAAATTACCCTTTGACCTTACCACTATGGGTAAACCTACCAGGAGCTAAACTCCAGCCAACATCACTCACGGGATCTCAGGAACCCACAAGCCTCCCAGCACAACAAGCTGAAGTAAAAGTATGAAGGTCTAACCATCAGACTATTTGGCCATAAAAGTCAACACCAAACCCTAATCTATTAAATACAAAGTTATTTTATGCTTTGACAAATAAATATGACCAAAGCATTAGCTGACTGAAAAGATTCCTTATCATTAGGCATATACCAAGATGGTTATTAAAGGTTTAAGACGTTAACATATCCTGTGACGAATACTTTTGCTTTCGATAAATCAAAAATAACAAGAACTTAATAGCTTTGTTCAATAAGCGTAGTTATGTGCAGTGGAATAGCCTGTATTAGTTTACAATAGCCAGATTTTAACACTCCAATAAAAGCTTTAGGATAAACATGAAGAGCCAAAGAGTTATTTAAAAAATCTGTTTTATTACACGGTTATGATCTTTTGATGCTTATACTCCAGTTATGTCTTGTTATTTTAATCTCTTTCAGATTCCAGATGGAATATTTCACTCCAAAACTGCTTCGATATTCCCAACAATCCGCAGGCACAAACTTTGGAGGAACCTTTCAGCAAACAGAAAGTGACCTTTAGGAACAGCGACCTATGAACTTCTGCACATCCTGGGGGTGGGGGGGGGGGGTAGCCAATGCATAATTAGCTCCAGTTCCTGAGGAAGTCTGATAAAAAGGTTATTAGCAAATCGAAATTTTAATAAAGAAAAGCAAATAAAATTCCTTAAGGGAATCTAACAGCCTCCAATCTAATCTGTAAGTCAAATTGAGAAATTGAATGTTTATTTAATAAAGTACTTATTATTTTTTCACTATGTCATTCTCTCTCCAGGGCAAGAGTGGCAGCACTGTGCCACATCAATATGTACAACAAGGTAAGCATATTTCAATTAATTCCAAATCTGTTTGAAAATAACAATATATCAGGGTATCACAATCTTTGGCTGACAGCTACCCTATCTAATGGTAAGTGATCACTGTGAGAAAGAACTGTATCTTGGATGTTTCCTCCAAATCTACAACTTTCCTCCTGTTATATTACCTTCTGTTGGCATCTCTCCTACTGTTGGTTCAGATGCAAAGAATGTTTAGATTCTTTAAAGAAAATGTGTGAATTCTTTCTCTCTAAGCAAAACGAGTGAATTGTACTTTGTTGAGAGCTGCCTCTTGGTTACATTCCTAGTTGTCAGAGGTAGTTTTTTTACACACAGAGAGTTGTGGAATGCCTTGTCAGGGATGATGGTAGAGGCAGATACATTAGGGACATATAAGACACTCTTAGATAGGCACAAGGTTAGATTGAGCTTCGAGTGGGTTATACCAGGGTGATTGATAAGTTCGTGGCCTAAGGTAGAAAGAGTCAATTTTAGAAAGCCTAGCACATTTAGTTTTCAACATAGTCCCCTCCTACATTTACACACTTAGTCCAGTGGTTGTAGAGCATACGGATCCCTTCTTTGTAGAAGTGGTCCACAGCAGGGGTGATTGATAAGTTCATGGCCTAAGGTAGAAGGAGATGAGTTATATAGCTCTTGTTACATACACATGCAGTTCAACTCTTTGAGTGAAAATGCAGAAAGTTTGAAGTTAATAACTCATCTCCTTCTACCTTTGGCCATGAACTTATCAATCACCCCATTCTGTGGACCACTTCTGGAGGTCTAAGACGCCGACTTCTACAAAGAAGGGATCCGTGAGCTCCACGACCGCTGGACTAGGTGTGTAAATGTAGGAAAAATAAATGTGCTAAATTTTCTAAAATTGACTCCTTCTACCTTAGGCCATGAACTTATCAATCACCCCTTGTAAGGTTGACACATCTTTATGGGGTGAAGGGCCTGAACTGCATTGTAGTGTTCGATGTTCTAAGTTCTATTGTTTCTTTGCTCCTTTTCACTGTCTTATAGACCTATTGTCAAGTCTTTTCCTTGCCAAAATGGGGAAAATGTACATTTCTGTCACTTATTTCCAAGGCTGGAATTCCCACAGCATGCAAATATGTTTAGAAACAAACCCTCAGTTTGTCCTCGCTCCAGACTTGCCCTAGTGAACAATATGAGTACTCTTGTGGTCAATTTTTTCCCAAGTGAATGTGGTCTCGCTCTTTACTGTGCAACAGAGCCTCAAAAACTGAGCATTCTGAAAATAACCAAACTAGCCTCTTGTTTATGTCGAAATATGATCCGGGCCACCATCCCAACAAGTACTGATGAGTACTGAATAATTTTTTGAAAGAACTCACATTAGTAGAGATCTGTTTTACTCAGTGCGACCATAATCTATCATTAATCAATGATTAAAATAACTGCAGGTTAGACCTATTCTTCAAAATGCATTTCTAAAATCCAGAAGGAAGTCAAGCTCCCAGGTTTTTCCAGGGGGAAGTAGAGAAAGGGATGTGAAAACAGGATGTATGATGTGCCATTAAATGTGGCAAGGTAGCACATATGACAGGCATATATGAAGGCATATAATGCACATGTGATATGCTGGCATGACAGGATATGGTAGCACATGTGATGTGATTTTATTTACTTATTGATTGAGATACAGCATGGAATAATGTCAGTGCCTCCAGTGAACTCTGTCTTTTTGTGTGTTTCCCCCTCGCTGTCAGTCTGTGGTTTTGTGTTGCCATGTGCTCCTGTCCCCGCTCCTGCTCTACTCCGGCCCCTGTATCACTGAGTACTCCGTCTCTCACCTGTTTCTCATTATTACCTGTATTGCTGCCACCTGTGTCTCATTGTGCTCCACCTATCACCTGCCTCTCTGTTTATTGCTCAGTGTATTTCAGTCCTGTGTTTTCACCTGTTTGCTGCCAGATTGTGCCAGTGAGTTTTCCTGAATCTTTCCAGCATTTGTATCTGTACTCTGTGTCTCTGAATATCGACTCTGCCTGTTTCCTGATTCTGGTTTTTGGATTTCTCTGGATGTTTTGATCTCTGCTTGAACTTTGACGCCGCTCTGTTGCTACTCAGTAAATATCACAGTGTGCACAGTGCTTGGTCTACGATTGGGTCCTTGCTCCAGCGCCCTGACAAATAGGTCCCGCTGGCCCTTGGAGCCACGGTGGAGCCCAGCAACCACCGACTTAAGCCTAGCCTAATCATGTGACAATTCACAATGACCAATTAACCTACCAACCGGTCTTTGGACCATGGAAGGAAACCAGAGCACCCAGAGGAAACCCACACAGTCACAGGGAGAACATACAAACTCCCCTTTCTCCCCTACATGACTCTTGGACTGCAGTAAACTTCCCAAGTGAAGTCAAAGCTACTGATGTAGAGCAATTTCTGCTGTGGCAGGTTTGTATTATCAACCCAAACAAAATCAGGTGGAACTCAGCAATAATTCATGAGACTTTTGTCCTCTGACTTGGGAATCTGACACCTGTAGAACTCAACAGTCCTGATAAAGACATTACATTTGCAATAAAACACATCATGTACATTTCATATTGTTGCCACAATTGTACAGAGCAATTATTCAGGGTTACTTAATCATTGGTAGTTATAATTGTCTATTACCTGACCATTGTTTTATCAGTTAATGTTGTATCACAGTACTGTGGAAAAGTTGTAAACACCTTAGTAACTTATACATACAAGTACCTAAAACTTTCACACAGTATTGTACTGGAGTCTGGATTATTCTCTTGGTGGTTGAGCTGAGAGAGGATGGCCCTAAAGGCCATAAATATGAAATATCGCTATCCCATAATCATAGGCGTTCACTCACCTTTGTTGATCAGTGTTCGGCTCTAAAACAGTCCTTTATTGACTCAAGAGGTTCTGCAGATGCTTGAAATCTTGAGCAAAACGCACAAAGTGCTCGAGGAACTCGGCTGGTAAGGCAGCATTTGTGGAGAGGAATGAACAGTCGTTGCTTTAGGCTCAGACCCTTTATCAGGACTGGAAAAGAATGGGGAAGAAGCCAGAATAAGAAAGTGGGAGAAGGGGAAGGAGTACAAGCTGGCAGGTGATAGGTGAATCCCAGTGAGGGGAAATATGGGTGGGTGGCGGAGAGTAGATGAAGTAAGAAGCCAAGAAGTGACAAGTGGAAGGGATAAAGGGCTGTGGAAGAAGGAATCTACTTGTAGAGGACAATGGACCATGAGGGAAAGTGAAGGTGGGGGGGACCAGCGAGAAATGATGGGCAGGCGAGGAGAAGATAAGAGGTGAGAGGGACACAAGAATAGAGAATGGAATGAATAGGAGGCAGAACTTACTGGAAGTTGGAGAAATCAATGTTCATGCCATCAGGTTGGAGGCAACCCATAAAGATTATGAGGTGTTGCTCCTCTAACCTGAATTTGGCCTCATCATGGCAGTAGAGGAGGCTAGAGACCAATATATCAGAATGGGATTGGGAAGTTGAACAGTAATCGGCAGTCACCAAGATATCCTTCCTTTTGCACCTGATGGAAAGAAGGTGCTCAACTTCAAAGACTCCCTGCTCTTAAAGAGTAAGTAGATACATGCAAGATGTAATAGTGAGAATTTTTCAGCAATTGTTAGATAGAATCACTTCTCACGATGAGAGAACGAAGGTGTCAGCATCTGGAAAAGTTTTCCAATGTTCTGAAGCACTCATTGAGTTGCTGCCTCAATCTTAACCTACTCCTCAGCTACCTCACCTTGCTGACAGCGAGGCAGAATTCTGGGCATCACTCACGTCTTCCTGGCCCCATAACTCAGAACTCAAACATTCGTCAGGTTGTTGTGCCTTTAATAGCACTTTAGTAACCAAGCTAGAAAGATCATGGTAGTTCACTGCACGTCATCTTTTCCGGCCGTTGGGATCAGTACTGTACGAAAGATCAATGCAATAAAACTTGCAGCAAATGGATTTGTGAACTTCAGTTTATCGAGTGGACATATGTTATATTCGAAAATCTAATTTGAACAAGCTGTTCCTCAATCAGCATGATGCTGAGGTGTTGCTATCAAATCCCCATTTAACAATGAAACTGTCAGCTTTATAGCGGTTTAATGTAGCCAAATATATGATAAATTAATGGGATAATTGACAGTATTTAATTACCAGAATAATTAGTCAGTACAGCTCTAATTGGAATTGATATTCTGTTCATGATTTTTAATATTGAACAGTAGAGCCGTAGGGACATTAGAGCCGTAATTGACCTGACACCATTTTAAAGAGACAACCCCTAACCTTAATTTTTTTTTTTGCACTTATTAGTTAATGTGATAGAATAACTAAAAGTGAGACATAAAACATGGTATTACTTCCATTATGGGAGGAAGTGAAGGCCAAGGGAGTGTGAACCTCTCAAACAGCTTTGAATTACAAGACTACCATTTCAGTCAGGCTTACTGGGGACAAGTTCTGTGGGCGTTCAGGTAGGGCAAGACACAAAGGACCATGGAAATTTGGCATTCCCACATGGTTTGGGACTGAACAGCATTAAGAGTTCCACCTTCTTACGGATGCCTTCAATCAATAGGTGGTGACAGGGCATTGAGAATGTTCCATCTTCCCAACTTGTTCTCTTTCATTGTAGAGCCCTTGTCCTAATTCCCCCATTGGGAAGAAAGGTATGATTCTGGGATAATGTGTCAACAGCTCCCCAGAACCTGCCACAATTTGTGAAAGCTGTTTTCGGAATTTCATTCATTGCGCGATTTATTTGGAAGCTTTGACTATTAAGACCGAACTCAGGCCTCAACAATCTCATAATCTCTTCTGTTTCCAGCAACCCAGTTAAATATGCCAGCTACCTGTTGCCATAATTGTAAGAATGTGGTGTCTGTACTGTTAAATGGACTTCTGGGGACATCATCAGGAAGACAGAAAATGGAAAGAATTATCATGTTCTAAAATAAAGAGATAATCAGGAAAGCAGGAAGGAAATGAGGATAATAGTCAAATTCTGTATAAAATGTTCATAAGATATAGAGTTACTTACAATGGTAGCTTTGCTATTGGTCTAACCATAGAAATGGTTGCCATAATTGGGCTAGTCTAACAGTTGTTGGTCAAAATGGAGCTGAATGCTATAAATAATGTCCTTATCATACTGGGAAAATTTGGTGATATTATTATTATTGACAGTAATCTGTTGAGTGCATAAGCCCAATTCTCAGAATGTCTGACTTCACACACGATTCAGAACCAAAAATGAGGTCAATAAAAAACTCATGCTCATCCTTAATTCTGATTTTAATGCATTGCCTGAGTTTTATACTACAGCTGAAACATCCACCCTTAATCTGAGGTTTACACTGAAGAAGTGGTTCTCTAGCATAGTTGGGGTTTCCAGTTTGATTAAAAGTCACTTTTAATCATAGCGCTCTACTTCACCCCTGCAAGCATTTTTGCCCATGCATTATATGACCATTAGAGTGGACTTCCTATTCTGGCAGTTATGGGCTATCTTCCACCTGACCTTTCGTTCACACACGTTGCAAGGTAAAGTCAAGAGCTGAGGGAGGATTTTCAACGGTGATTCTAAATTCACTTGATACAGAATCTGGCCCTTATCCTTCCTCTCAATCTCTAATCACTCGTACAAACAGATCAAAAAGTTGCCTTCAGCACAATGAGGTTCTGAGCTTCATAGACTAATTTCCATAAATATTCACCTGTCCATCATTTTAGCCATTTCTTCAGAAATTTCAACCACATTTGTCAGGTACGGTCTACTCTGCACAAGCCTACACTGGCTCCCTCAGAACATCTGCAGATTTCAAAGTCAATGTCAAAGTAAATTTATTATCAAAGTATGTATATGTCACCATATACCATGAAATTCATTTTCTTGCAGGCATTTACAGGAAAATAAAGAACAGAATATAATTTATTTTAAGAACTATGCATAAATAAAGACAAGCAACTAATGTGCAAAATAAGACAAATTGTGCAAATAAAAAACAAATATGTGAGTTCTCTGTAATATTTATTTGCTTTTTATTTGCACAATTCTCTGCTGACTTTTGGTAGTAAGCCTTGATTATGGAATCAGTTCAGAGTTGAGGTGAATGAAGTTATTCATGCTGGTTCAAAAGCCTGCTCTTTGTAGGATCGTAACTTCCAGAACCTGCTTGTATGGGACCTTCGGCTCCCGTACCTCCAGCCCAGAGGTAGTAGTGAGTAGAGAGCTTGGCCAGTGTAGTGAGGGTCCTTGATGATGGATGATGCTTTCAGATGGCAGAGCTCCTCGTAAATATCCGCAATAGTGGGGATGGTTTTGCCTGTGATGGACTGGGTTGTATCTACCACCTTCTGTAGATTTCCATCTCTGGGCATTAGTGTTTCCATACCAAGCCATGATGCAATCAGTTAGGATATTATCTATTATGCATCTATAGAAGTTTGTCAAGGTTTTACGAGGGGTGATTGATAAGTTTGTGGCCTAAAGTAGAAGGAGTCAATTTTAGAAAACCTAGCACATTTATTTTTCAACATAGTTCCTTCCTACATGTACACACTTAGTCCAGCGGTCATGGAACATACGAATCCCTTCTTTGTAGGAGTGGTCCACAGCAGGGATGATTGATAAGTTCGTGGCCTAAGGTAGACGGAGATGAGTTATTAACTTCAAACTTTCTGCATTTTCACTCAAAGAATTGAACTGCACATGCATGTAACAAGAGTGATCCACAGCAGGGGTGATTGATATGTTTGTGGCTAAGGTAGAAGGAGATGAGTTATACAGCTCTCGTTACCAGCACGTGCAGTTCAACTCTTTGAGTGAAAATGCAGAAAGTTTGAAGCTAATAACTCATCTCCTTCTACCTTAGGCTGCAAACTTAGCAATCACCCCATGCTGTGGGCCACTTCTGGAGGTCCAAGACGTCGACTTCTACAAAGAAGGCATCCGGATGCTCCACAACTGCTGGACTAAGTGTGTAAATGTAGGAAAAATAAATGTGCCAGGTTTTCTAAACTTGACTCCTTCTTCCTTAAGCCATGAACTTATCAACCACCCCTCATATATGACATGCCAAATCGACACAAACTTCTAAGAAAGTAGAGATACTGCTGTGCCTTCTTTGTAATGACACTTATGTGCTGGTCACAGGACCAGTCCCTTGATATGATAACACCACAGAGTCATAGAACACTACAGCATTGAAACAGACCCTTCAGCCCATCTAGTTCATGCCATACTATTAATCTGCCTGATCCATCCACCTGCATCTAGACTGTATCCTTCCATATCATCCCATCCATGTACCTATCCAAATAACTCTTAAATGTTAAAATCAAACTCCAATCCACCACTTCTGCTGGCAGCTTGTTCCATTCTCTCAGAGTGAGAAAGTTCCCCCTCATGTTCTGTTTAAACCATGACCTCTAGTTCTAGTCTCACCCAACCTCAGTGGAAAAAGCCTGCTTGCATTTACCCTATCTACATCCCTCATAATTTTGTATATCTCTACCAAATCTCTACATTCTCCTACACTCTAGGGAATAAAGTCCTAACCTATTCAACCTTTCCCTGTAACTCAGGTCCTCGAGTGCTGGTGACGTCCTTGTAAATTTTCCCTGCTCTCTTTCATTCTTATTGATACTCTTCCTGTAGGTTGGTGACCAGAACTGCAAATAACACTCCAAATTAGGCCTCAACAATGTCTCATCAAGAGTTGTGGATCTGTGGGATGCTCTGCCTCAGAACGCAGTGGAGGCCAATTCTCTGGATGCTTTCAAGAAAGAGTTAGATAGAGCTCTTAAAGATAGCGGAGTCAGGGGATATGGGGAGAAGGCAGGAACGGGGTACTGATTGTGGATGATCAGCCATGATCACATTGAATGACGATGCTGGCTCGAAGGACCGAAAGGCCTTCTCCTGCACCTATTGTCTATTGTCATACAACTTCAGCATTACATCCCAATTCCTATACTTAATACTTCGATTAATAACGGCATATTCTGATTTATCAAGGAATTTAAATTTATCATCCCTCTCCTCTTTCGAGCCCCAAAATGAAGATTGGCTTATGAACCTCCAGCTTCTTCCTCAGTAATCAGTAATCAGCTCTTCGGTTTTGCTGATATTGAGGGCACCACTCAACCAGAATTTCAATCTCCCTCCTATGTGCTGTTTTCTCATCACTATTGATTCAGCCAGCAACAGTGGTATCACTTGCAAACTGAAATATGGCATTGAGGCTGTAAACTTTAGGTTCCTCGTTATAGGCCGGGGTAGTAGTAGGGCTAAGCTCCCACTACCTATAAAATGCTCCCACTGGCCTGCGTCTCAAATAGCCTCTGACATCCAAATCCAGCTCCTGGCCTTCAAGTGTGGCTTAGCTACTAATCCCAAGTGAATCCTTTCTACCGACAGGAAAAGGGGTAAAGGCAACCTACTGGTAACTTAAAACCAGTCGCTTCGGGCAGATGGGGCTCATCAGCTGTGTTTAACAGCTCACCTAGGAAAAGGCGAAATCTGCTCTCAAACCTCCGCTGCCTTGCGGCGATACACACTCACGGAGAAGGCTTGAGGAGTAAATCCCGAGTAAATATCCAGAGCTGGAGTCCTTAAGACAGTCCTACATTGAGTTCAGCATTGACTGGCAACTCCTGCAGTCCCACTGGTGCCAAACTGTATCGGTCTATGCTGTTCCTTTGGAGAGGGGGAGCCTACAGCATGGGCAACAGCTTGCTCTCCAATTTGTACTGTACAGGCTTGCATATGACAGGCGGATGCAACATCCATGGTCAAGGCCAACCAACGGAGGGCCTCTTTCAGAACTGCACTGGCCACAATCATAGGTTGGTTGTCATCTGTCTGTCTCGAAGGACAATGGGTGGTGATCATCATCATCACAAGCCTGGGTGGAAGGTATGGAGATCCTGAGATGCCCGGTTGTCAAGGTCCCCCTCTTGGCCTCACCAGTGTAGTCCAAAGGAAAGCTTATGAAGCAATACGCTTGGCATCAGCTTGGCTTCAGGAGTTGCTGGAAGGATGTTCAATGATGTCCAGCCAGCTTAGGGTCTCCACTCTGGACTTGCTGTCTGGGTTTACTCCCATAGCCTTTGTCTCTCCCGAGGCTGCCCACAAGGCAGTGGGGCTATTTACCCATAGCTGGGGATCAGGTTCTTGAACACGAGGACCTGCATGCCACGTGTGCAGAGGCCAGACCTCCTCCCCATACTCTGTAATTCAAGTCTGAAAGGAGTTCAGTTTCCGTGTGTCGCCAATGAGGAGGCACTGCATGAGGCTTGCTGTTGGAGAGGCTACGTACTGGCAGGGAGAGACTTACACGTTCAGCTCACCTTTTTGCAAGACTGCTAGCCAGTGGTGGAAGCTGAAAGTGAGAGTGACAAGCACTACGCACTACACTACTACACTAGACGCATCACAACAACTGTTTTGACAGTCATAGGTATAAAGTGAGTAATGCAGGAAGGCTGAGCATACAGCCTTGTGGTGCACCTGTGCTGATAGTGATTATAGAGGAGATTATTGTTGCCAATCTGTACTGACTGAGGTCTACAAGTGAGGAAATCGAGGATCCAGATGCACAGGGAGGAATTGAGGCACAGGTCTTGGAGCTTAGTAATTTATTTCGAGGTATGTCTATTCAAGGTGTTCTTTGCCCAGAACTTTAGATTCATATTAGATGAGAACAGATTTATCCTACATAATTCCCTTGTTACCTTTCTCTGGAAAGTGTTTGGCTTGATTTTCTGGTCAAAGTGAACATTTCAAACTACAGGGCATGTTCCAGCCTAACCAATTACCATTAGAGTTCTTCTTGCTTGACATCACAGTTTTGTAGTTTACTACACAGATTTTGATTATATATGTATAATTGGTTTGGATAATCACAAAGTCTTTCACAAGAGTTAGAACAAACACATTGGATCAGGCTATGTTTGGGGAAAGAGAAAAAGTTATTGTTTCAGATCAATAAACTTTCATCAGAACTTCTATGATGAAACATCAACATGGAATGCTGCAAATACAGGGGTTTCTCCTGATGCTGGAAGTCCAGAGCAACACACAAGATGCTGGAGGAACTCAGCAGGTTAGGCAGCATCTGTGGAAGTGAATAAGCAGTCAACGTTTCAGGGTAAGACTCTTCATCAAGACTTAACTTGGAACATTAACTCTGATTAAATGGAACCAGTATTTTCTCCTTTCAAGTTTCTAACATTTGCATTCTTTTATAATCGGTCTTCTGTATGTTGCTATCTAAATTTTTATCAAAGCTGGTTTTCAAATTCTCCTTCAGATCATCCTATCGACACTACAGTTGGTTGTAGTTTCTCCCCGTGTTACGGACCTCACTAAACACCATCCAAACTTCAACTTTGGTCTCCACAACTCTAGTAATGCCCTAATTCTCATCAGACTGAAATTATTCTTACTTTCAAAGACAATGTCATTGTAGACGTACAAAGTACTAAGTATACAGTACAAAGTAAATTTTATTATCAAAGTACATATTTGTCATGATATACAACACTGAGATTTATTTTCTTGTGGGCATACTCAATAAATCTATAGGATAATAGCCATAACAGAAACAATGAAAGACTGCCCAACTAGGATGTTCAGCCAGTGTCGTAAACAACCAACTGTGCAAATACAAAAATAAAGAAATAATAATAATAAATAAACAATAAATATCAAGAACATGAGATGAAGAGTCCTTGAAAATGAGTCCATTTATTGTGGAAAAATTTCAATGATGGGCAAGTCAAGTTGAGTGAAGTTATCCCCTTTGGTTCAAGACTCTGATGGTTGAGGGATAATAACTGTTCCTGAACCTGGTGGTATGAGTCCTGAGACTCACGCACCTTCTTCCTGACGTCAGTAGCGAGAAGAGAGCATGTCCTGGGTGGTGGGGGTCCCTGATGTTGGATGCTGCTTTCCTGAGCCAACACTCCAAGAGGTGCTCAGTGGTGGAGGGGGCTTTACCTGTGACGGACCGAGCCATATCCATTACTTTTTGTAGGATTTTCCACTCCAGGGTTTCCATACCAGGCTGTGATGCAGCCAGTCAATATACTCTCCGCTAAACATCTATAGGAGTTTGTCAAAGTTTCAGATGTCATGCCGAATCTCTGCAGACTCCTAAGGAAGTAAAGGCGTTGCAACGCTTTCTTCATAACTGCACTTATGTGATGGGGATCTCTTTGTAATTGCACTTATGTTCAGACTTCACAGCCTATGAGCAGTAGAATGGGATACAGCTAACCATAGAAGTGAAAGACACCAAAGATTACACAAATGCCCAAAAAAAAAGAGCAAGATGAATGCCATATGGAGGGTCAAATCATGATTTTCTTTCCAGCCTCCGGGCTTACTTTGCTGTTGTTGGTGTTTTGAAGGTGGAAGCATTTTTGAGTGGTTTGAAAGGCTATCTAGAACTCTCAAGGATTATTGTCACATTAATGTTAATCATACTGGTATATCCAGCGGCCATTAACACTTAGGAAAGTCTTTAGCATAAATTATTTCATTATAAATTAGCCTGGCTGATTGTTATTTGTCTGACTGTAAGGCAAGTTTCTCAGAGTTTGTGAAATGATTAGTTGCTAATAGCATTTCCTAAACAGTCCCGCTGAGAGAGATGTAACCGGCCCTGACTTGTTTGGAACACACTGTGCAGGAAACCCTACATTAAACCTTTCTGTGAATGAAGTTAATTGCATGGAGCAGCTCAATGTTTTACTATTCCATTGCGCTGAATACCCTGCGTTGCTTTAGGATTATGACTTCATGAATTTATGAGCAGAGTGCGCATCAAAACCTGCGAGCAGCACTTCGTCGATAGCTCCTTTGTGAAGTGAATGAGTAACCGATGGACGCCACAGAGTGGGAAAACTTGCTTCTGCAGCCAGGAAAGGAGAGGTGTCTCACATTCACAACCACCATGGCTGCGTAGCGGTTAGACAACGCTTTACAGGACTGGCGAGCTGGGTTCAATTCCTGCGCTTGCCCGAACGCCTGATGGAGCTAAGTTTGCAATTCTCTGCAGCTTATTTTGATCCTGTGCAGTAACTCCTCCCCACCTCCCCACCAAACCAGACGGTGATGGCAGCCAGTTTGAATGCTCTCCCCGGTACGTCACTAGGGGCATCTTCATTTCACTTATTTTAAGCTCAAAAAGTATCCATGGAAGTGAAAAGAACAGCATTGGACACTATGGCTATATTTTTGATAGAGGATCTCAGCACCAAGTGCCCTCACAAACCTCGAAGAAGCCTGACATTTCACCTTCACTGTGATGCTCGGAGGAAAGCAGCAACTTACATATACACTGGTCAGGGAGTTGTGAACAGAATAATCTTTATTGAAATTTTAACTTTGATATGTTGCATTAAAAATATACAGAAAACGTTCACTGCCGCTGTTCAAAAGAAATAGGAGGCAAGACTGAGTCTTGGCAAGAGTTCATCACTGTCACGGATTGATTGAGAAAACGCAACGGGCCTACAATATGAGGAGACTGGGGCAGCAGCCAGCACCGAGCTATTGAGTTTTAGCTTTCCCAAGAGCTCTCTGGGGAAATAGAGGGAGACAGCAGAGGGTAAAGTCCTTCTTGTAGTTCAAACACCAATGTATCTATGAACTGTCTTTCTGCAAAGCTGTTCATCATGAAAACAGAAGTGATGATTTTTATTGGATCCTCTCTGCACTTGTCACATTATATTTTCCTACCACAATCTTGCCATTAACTCATTTAAAAGAATTCTATTATACTTTGGTGATATCTAAATTAACTTTCAACAGCACTGTATTTTAGCTTTAGAACCAAGCCAGAATAATAGATTTCTGGCATTTTAAGCACCGACTGACCTCACCTACACATCCCACATTCCATGGCAAATTCCATGAAACAATCTTCAAAAGGCTGTTATAGAGAACTTAATGTTGGCAATAATCCTTTACAACTTAATCATTACAAGTCCATGTGTTGGGGAAAAGAGTAGTGACAAGAGTATAAAATCTTTATATTTTAAATTCTGCGCAAAGGTTTTAATAAAAATATATCAGGAACTGAGTTGTAGGTACATTGATAATATTATGTTTTGAAACTCCAAAAACTATTCGAATGAGAAACACGGGAGCCTGGGATAATGGGTCTACTTTGTTTTTACGCTTAGTGAGGTGCATGCATATGACGTAGTGATGTAATGACGAATGGTATTTACATACTTTTACATATAACCGGCATTGAATTATATAAACAAACAAAGAATGCTTAATCAAACGATGTATTTATAATATTACTGGCATGAGCCTGCGGGCCTCAACAGCTTGTCACAAAGTGTTAGGCTTCTAGATTTTTCAAGCACCTGTATTTACCAATTTTTGTCTTAATGAGAGCCGTTAAGCCTTTTGCTTTCTGATTAACCTGGTCAGTTAATTGTGATTGGCACGGGATTCCCACTATTTAAAGATGATTCTCGATTAGTGCCTTGGCAGAGTTATTGTGTTGGAGAGAATGAATTGTCTTGCAGTGTTGCTTGGTTGTTCTTCTGAGGCTGTTAGGTCTTCCTATGTCCGATCTTTTATTTCTGTCTCTTCTTGGGGAATCTGCCACCCTCTACTCCTGGGGTCGAGTCGTTGTCAGTGCTCCCCGTGACTAGGGCCACCTTCCGCCCCACCCAGGTTGGGTTTTGGTGCCACCAACTCCTGTGGCGGAGAGAGCCTGACGTTCCTCCGCACTTGGGTCCAGTTCTGTGAGTGCACACCGTGACAATTACTCAAATATTATTGAAGTATTAAATGCACTTCAGATTCTAAACCCTATTGATGACCAGAGAGGCTAAGTGATTTACAAAACAAATAGTTAATATTATTTTAAGTTGTCTTTGCAAGCAAGTAGCAGAATAAAAGCCCATTCACGTATCCTAGTAATTGGTGCAAGTGTTAAACGCTGTGTTTTAGAAAGGGATTTTAACCATTGAAAGAATATATTATGGCTGGTAGAAGAAACAATCCAAAGAATAAATGAATATCATTGGGAGCTGATGGTGATCACTTGTTAAGAGGTTGAGAGATGGTGTGGACTGACTGAGCAGTGGGGCACTGCCGGCAGGTGTCAGAACAAATCTGGTGCTAAGCAACAACCGGGCAGCTGACTAAACACTGAGAGACAGAGTTTAGTGATTCTTGCATCGAGTCACTCCCATCACCGGGAAAGACTAAAGGTAGCTTCGGCTGCAAACTTCTGCACTTTTGCAGACAGGCTGACCCCCTTGCCCGTTGAAAGTCCCACTTCTTCACAAAAACTTCCTCCCGTCATCCAGTTTCCACCGGCTTCAGAAACTGAGGGCAATGCTGTCCTCTACACTGCTGATGCACAGGCAGCAACGAGACGAGAAAAATCACTCAGCAAATATTTTTAATAGTTTGTGGTATTGTAGGCCACAGATTCATTTGGTTTATATTTATCCAGACTAATCTACTGACTCTGAGGTCAATTAGTCACCAGGGAAAACAAGGAGTCCATTTGCTCGCACTTCTCAGCTGTCAATAGCCTAAGGTTTGAAAAATATGTCAAAGACATCATGAATAACACAATGGGTCACACAAGCTGCAAATATAGATGTCAAACGCCATAATAATGATGTTATGTGTAACGATATTAGCAGATCAGCCAAAAATAGAGTCTTAGTCATTTACTGCACTGGTTTTGTGCATATCAGTTCCTCAGACTTGGCTAACTAGCAGTAGAAGCTGGAACAGTTGTAACAGTTGTGTCGATGAATAATATCTTGACATCGCACTATCTACTAATCAAAGAAAGTGTAGTGATTCACTGATAAAGTTTCAGATTTATTCCGCACTCTGGCCTTTTACCTTTTCTCACCTGCCCATTATGTCCCCTGGGTCCCCTCCTCCTTCCATTTCTCCTATCAGATTCCTTCTTCTCCAGCCCTTGACCTTTCCCACCAACCTGGCTTCACCTAACACCTTCCAGCTAGCCTCCTTCCCATCCCTCCACCTTTTTATTTTACCATCTTCCCCCTTCCTCCTCAGTCCTGAAGAAGGGTCTCAGCCCGAGACATTGACGGTTTACTCCTTTCCATAGACGCTGCCTGATCTGCTGTGTTCCTCCAGCATTTTATGTGTGTGTTGCTTTGGATTTTCAGCGTCGCAGACTTTTCATGATTATGTTGAGCACCACCCTTGTTCAACAGGAGGAAAGAATAGACAAAGGTCTGTAGGTGGAGCAGTTACCTGTGCACTTTCCTGGACTCAATTACACAGCCCAGACCCTTCCTGAAGAAGGGTCTTGGCCTAAAACGTCGACTATCTATTCATTTACACAGAAGCTGCCTGACCCGTTGATTTCCTCCAGCATTTCTCAGTGAGTGTTACACAGCAGTTGTGACAGGAAGCCGCCCTATTAACCAGGAAACTTTGCACAAAGGGGAATAGAATGGAAAGTGGGATTTTACTTAATTAGGAATGTCATGTAACTCTGAAATACACGTTCCCAGCCTGTTGTAAGTTTCGGGTCTACTTTCCGTATTAATATCAGTTCAAACCAATGATCACTTCTGTAAGTGGCCTACTCTTGATCAGGAATTTACTTTCATTCCACACTGACTAGATGAAGAGCAGGATTAACCATTCAATCATCACTGATTTATTTTCCCTCTCAACCCCATTCTTCTGCCTTCTCCCTGTAATCTTTGACACCTTACATATTAACCTCAGCTTTAAATATACCTAATGACTTCCTCTCCACAGCTATTTGTGGTAATGAATTCCACAGATTCACCACCCTTTGGCTGAAGAAATTCCTCCTCATCTCTGTACTAAACGGATGTCCTTCTATTCTGAGGCTGTGCCCTATGGTCCTAGACTCTCCCACAAATGGAAACATCCTCCTCAAGTCCACTCTACCTAGGCCTTTTAATATTCGGGGCGGGGGGCGTGGTTTCAATGAGATCCTCTCTCAAGATCTTTGACAAGCTAAGTCCATACTTGTTCTAAGTGTACTGTAACCACAAGAAAGTCTGCAGATGCTGGAAATCCAGAGCAACACACACAAATATGCTGCGAGATCCCAGCAAATCAGGCAGCATCCATGGAAGTGAATAAACAGTCAACGTTTTGGGCTGAGACCCCTCCTCGGTTCTAAGTAAAACCCTCTTTTCTAGTCCTATTTCCACCTCCCCACTCCACCCCCTAATCTCTATGGTTTGCAAATTATTTCTCTAGTTATCCATATTCTTTCCTCATACCACAATGTCATCTGTCCCAGTGCAATCAGGTGAATTGGTAAACTGGTTTCTAATTGTCACGTACCAAGGTACAGTGAAAAACCTTTTGCATGCCATCCATTTTGATCATTTCATTACATCATTTCTGTGAGACAATGTAAGGGAAAAGTAATAACAGAGTGTTATAGTTGCAGAGGAAGTGCATCCCAGGTGGACAATAAGGGGTAAGGCCATGATGAGGTAGGTTGTGAAGTCAAGAAGCCAACTTGTTATACAAGAGGTCCATTCAATAGTCTTATAGCAGTGGGACAGCATCTGCTCTTGATTTTGATGGTATGTGCTTTTAGGTTTTCATACCTCTTCCCTGATTAGGGGAGGGTGGGGGGAAAGTAAGAATATCCAGGTGGATGAATTCTGATTATTTTAGATGATTGGCTGGTTCCTTAAGGTTGTTGTAGCCAGGGGTGGTAATGGGGACAAGCTCCCACTACCTATTAAAAGCTCCCAGTGCCGTGCACCTCAAATAGCCTCCGACAGCCAAGTCCAGCTCCTGGCCTTCACGAGTAGATTAGCTACTAAGCCCAGCGGAACTGTTTCTACTGACAGGAGAAGGGGCGAAGGCAGGTTACTGGTGCCTTAAAACCAGTCGCTCCGGGCAGATGGGGCTCTTCAGCCATGGTCGGCAGCTCATCTAAGAGAAGGAAAACTCTGATCTCAAACCTCCGCTGCCCTGCGGCCATAACCACTCATGGGGAAGGATTTGGGAGCAAACCCTGAGGGAAAACTCTGGAGCTGGAGGCCTTAAGGCAGTCCTACAGTGTTCAATGCTGACTGGTAACTCCTGCGATGCTGTTGGGACCAGACTGTATTGATTTCTGCCGTTCCTTTGGGTTCATCAGGTGTGTGGAGAGGAGGAGCTTGCTAAGTGGGCAACAGCTTGCTCTCCATATCGTACTGCTCAGGCTTTCATACCTAGGCAACTAGGATGCAATATCCATTGTGAACTCTGACCGACAGACTGAGGAAAGGCAAGGTATAGAGTACTGGAGGGGTGTCTAGTTTTCATGATGTACAAAGAAGTTTCTTGCAGTCTTGGGCAGTGTAGTGGTCTTCCCAAGCTATGAATGCTCTGCATACCTTTACAAAGCACATTTGTAAACATTGGTGAGGGTTAACAGGGACATGTTGAATTTCTTTAGACTTCTCTGTGTAAATAATAATTTTCCTTTATATCACTTTTAGTCCTTTTAACAATTCTTGCTATGTCTCCTATTTCCTGACTTCTCTGTCAATGGAAACATGCTAAGGCATAGTCTGGAGTTAGGGTATATAACAAATATTAAGTTTAGCAGCAGCCATTCTTTTGGCATGAATGTGAATTGTAGATTAAATTTAAAATTCAGCCCAGAACAATAGTTTTGCTGGAGCTACAGACTGGAGTTGATTGCAAGCCAGGCAATGCTGATTAACAATCATTTTGCGTGTCTGGAGTGTGGGTGGGAAGAAGGAAGTGTGTAAAAACTATATGTAATTCAAAGGAAGCATTGTATGTACATTGCAACTATAGATTGTCCTGCCATTACCTTTTATCTTTAGCATATAAAATACCATGTAATATTGGGTCAAGCATGCCTATTCTTCCAAGAGTGTCTCATTTTGTTCTGTATCCATTAGCTTCAGTGGGACTCCAGAGATTTTGTTCACATTACAACACAGCCCCCCTCCCCATCCATTCTTCATTATTATAAACATATCTCCTCACAATCTCCTTTGTTCGAAGGGAGTTAAATCCAGCCTCTCCACTCTGTCCACATAACAAGAGCCTCTCATTCCGGTGATCATTTTGGTAAAACTCTTCTCTCTCCATACCCTTCACACCTGTCCTAAAGTGTACAACCAGAATTGGACACACTGGTTGAACTGTGAGTGAGCCAGCACTTCATTAGCAAGAATAGAGAGATTTAGGGGTGTATGGGTACCATTTACTAATAATTGCAAGGCACTTGAAGAAAGTGGTTAAAAGATGCAAAGCTTAAAAAGTGCCATTACTTCATTTTTCAACAAATTGTTCTTTCTCTTTTCTTTTTCTTTTACCTTTCTTAAATTTGTGCCCTTTAGTTTGTATTCCTCTTCTTATTCTATCTACTAGAATGGGAAACTTCGTTTTTCCGCACATTCAACCAACCTACCTTTATCTTGATGTCTGTCACTATTCTCCACACAAATTCACTAAACCGCGTGCTGTTGGAAATGTACTGTATATCAATTACAACTGATGGAATACAATGCATTGATTTTGCATCTTTGGTCTGCGTCATAATTAAATAGTTAATGCCTCCATAATGATCATAGGAACCAGTTCTCCAACCCTGAAACAAGCTGAAAATTGAAAGGGCCAGTCTTTTTGCAAGTGCATGGTATCTCGACTGAATAATCAAACTCTACAAGAGCTTATAGGATGCTTTCTAGAGAGCATTGATAAAATTAAGTGAGGGTTAACGTGCTGAATATCTTTAGCCTACCCACTCACTGTGCAAAATATTTTCTCCTTATGTCACAAAATGCTGGAGAAACTCAGCAGGCCAGGAAAGCATCTATGAAGGAGAGCGAACAGTCAACGCCTTGGGCCGAGATCCTTCATTAGGACTGGAAAGGACGGGGGGGGTGAGGTGGGGAAGCTAGATGAAGAAGGTGGGGGAGGGGAAGGAAGACAAGGTGGCAGGTAAGAGGTGCAACCGGGTGAGGGGGAATGAGGGGGGAGAGAAACTAAACGAGACAGAAGATCTAGAATCAGTAGCCAAAATGAGTAGGTTTAGCTACATTTATTTGGTAATCAGAAAGGAATCATGAGCTGTTACAGCTGTAAAAGATTTTTCCTGTTCAGAACTTCTTCCCTGTGGTTCGGTGTTAATTGTGCCAAGTGAAAGGATTTGTTCAGAAAACCAGTGCCAACATGAGGTCAGATGCATTGGATTAATCACCAAGTTTTCCATCTGGTCCCTCCATGCATTTATCAGGTTAACACACACACGCAGATGCATCTAGACTTGTACAGCAACATCTGGAAGCACCATCTTCCCAAACTGCATCTGCACTTGCTGTACACGGTATACACAGCAATGAGAACTAGCCTCTAGTAGATGTTCTTTAAGTAAACGATGTACCTCTTGTGGCAGCTCTCCCTAGTCGGGACTACGATAAAGCCTGACTGTGTCTTACTTAGTGCAATATTCCAATGCCATATTTATTTTGCTGAATATCACCACTGCCCTAGGCTGAATCGAAGGGGGGTGATGAATCAGCTTGAAGGAGGGAGTTTGAAAATCTGGCAGAGTGGTGTCATAGCAACACCCCCTCACTCAGCGTCAGCAAGACCAAGGAGCTGACCATTGACTTCCAGAGTAGGAAAGCAGAGGTCTACGAGCCAGTCCTCATTGGGGGATTAAAGGAGGAGAAGGTCGGCAACTTTAAACTCCTTGGCGCTATTATTTTAGAGGACCAGCCCTGGGCCCAGCACATTAGTGCAATTATGAAGAAAGCACGGCAGTATCTTTCCTTCTTTAGAATTTTGTGAAGATTCGGCAAACTTCTATCGATGTGTGGTGGAGAGTGCATTGACTGGTGGCATCACAGCCCGGTAAGAAACCAATGGCCCTGAACAGAAAATCCTATAAAAAGTAGTGGATGTGATCCAGTCCATCACGGGTAAAGCCCTCCCCTTTACTGAGCACATCTACACGGATCACTATCACAGGAAAACAGCATCGATCATTGGGACCCTCACCATCCACATCATGCTCTTTTCTCACTGTTGCCATCAGGAAGAAGGTACAGGAGCCCCAGGACTCACACCATCAGATATTACTCCTCACCCATTAGGTTCAGAACTAGTGGGGATAACTTCACTTGCCCCATCTCTGACCCGTTCCCACAACCTATGGACTCACTTTCAATTACTTTGGTCAAGATGGCACCTGTGCACAATGCTTCTTTGGTCGACTTCTCCTGGGTAGGTCATGAAACCCTATAATTCACTTCTTTTATGCCTCTTACGTTTGCTTTTCATCTTGGATGTGATCCTGGAACTGTCAGAGCCTGTGATTTGCTGTTTGGAGATCATGTGGGTATTCCAGCACTCTGCCGTCTCTAGGAGGATTTCAGGAGGCAGAGGCAGTGCGCAGGTACCTCATGGCGGAAAGGCTGCAAGCCGATGTTCGACTCCATTTCACCAATTAAAAGTTCCATTGTTCGCCGATTAAATCGACAAGGGTGACTGAAACTTTCAGGCTATTGCAGAAGCTTGGAGATCATTTAGGTGCTTCAGCGCTCTGCAGTTTCCGAGAGGATTCCAGGAGACAGAGGCAGTGTGCGTGAACTTTGTGGCGAGAAGGCTGTGGGACGAGGCTCAAGCCATTGTTCAACTCCATTTCGCCGATTAAAGCAACCGGGGAGTGTGAAAGGTGAGCAGCAGCTGGCTGTCTTTTTAATCGCTCTGCTACAGAGAGGGAAAGATCTGCCACTGGGGTCCAGAGAATGTTGTCCAAGTTTTCTGTGTTTGGATGTGGACTTGGACTATAGACTTCTTTCCAGTCTTATATATTTTTTATATTTTGTGTGTTTCACCCGAAATTTCTTTTTTGTGTGTGGAGGGGGATTTGGGGGTCGAGGTGCCTGTTCCGTTTTGTTTGATTTTGGAGGTTGATGATCGTGCTGCCTCTCTTTTCTTTCTTGGTTTCATGGCTACCCAGAGAAGACAAATTTCAAGTTGTATAGTTCGATAATGCAAGAACCTTCTTGAACCTTTGACTTTTCATCTCATGTTCTCGATATTTATTGTTTACTAATTTAGTCATTGCTGTTATTTTTTTCTCCTTTGTATTTTCACAATTTGTTGTCTTTTGTGCAATGGTTGTTTGTCCGCCCTGTTGGGTGAAGTATTGCATTGATTCTATTAATGTTCCTGGATTTACCGAGTATGCCCTCTAGAAAATGAATCTCAGGGTTGTATATGGTGACATAAACGTACCTCGATAATGAATTTATTTTGAACTATGAACTTTGACTGTGACCAGCTCAACCACCTCACCAAATGTAAGTGACTGCACCCTAATCCCAAGTGGCGACATGATCTCAACCCCACCACCTATTCCATTATTCCCAGTGATATGACCTTCTTCACCCATGACTGCCTGATTTCATCCTTGCCCCACGACCAACCACTCACCATCCCTGCACATTCTTGCCCCCCACTCACTCCCCACCCCTCCGTAACACCAGCCAACCCTTTCTCCCGTGTCGTCATATACTACAATCTAGAAACAGAGATCACACCTAACTAATGTTCTCCTTTGGTTATTGTTGTCATTGGATCGGGCTCACATCAGCGTTGGACTAAGTTTTCTCGCCCCAGGCCTTGTGTCCCCTCTGACAGATTTTTGTTTTCCACATTAACAAATGTTGGCCTTTGTTCTTTCTGTCTTCTCCCTGACAAGGATGTTCAGCATTTTCCCTGGGAGTGGTCAGCAGTACTGCCAAACAAACCAGCAATCCCCGATGAATTCTACCCTGTGAATCCATGAAGGAAGTTCATGGACATCTCATGTGTCAGTAGCATATAAAAATATTTGAAACCTGCCCAGAAAATCCACTGGTACTTAGCTCCATGGAAAATATCAGACTCATTAACAATCCAATCCCACAATGTCTGGTCATTTCAAACGTGTTTATCATCGAAGACAATTACTCTCTTACATTCAGAGCATGAAATCAGGTCCAAAATTTATTTATTGTGACACAGTGCAGAATATGCCCAGCAATCTCTGATTTAACCCTAACCTAATTATGGGACAATTTACCATGATAACCCAGCAGCCGGTATGACTTTGGAATGTCGGAGGGAACGAGAGCGCGCAAAGAAAACCCTCGCATTCCACAGGGATGACGTACAGGCTCCTTACCGATTACGCCGGAACTGAACTCTGAACTCCGACGCCCTAAGCTGAACCACCCGCTGCACTACTGTGGCGCCCTGTGCTTTGCAGCTTAAAATAAAAATGTCTTTGAAGTCAAATAATCAATAGTAAGTATGCTCTTGTGGCCTTGAAACTCCTGCTATAACGTTGCTATATTCTGCTGGGTCTCCACGATCTGGGAGTTCGCACAATGCCTTTATAAAGGATGAGTCTGTTACAAGGTGATTTCTGGTTTGAGAGTCCTTCTCTAAAATGGCCAGGGAAATGGATCTTGTCATCAAAAAGACAACAAATATCCCCAGTTAAATGAGGCAAGCTTGTGCTCATCACTGAAGGAATCTAGCCCTCAAAAAGAAACGGAGTCATAAAGTAATCCTGGATTGGGCCTTTTGCTTCAGGGCTGACTGAAGAGGTCAAAGGTGCGGCCTAGGCAACCTGCACAGGAAGTCAGTTTGAGAATCTATTTGTTTAGTGCTAATGAGGTGCCCTCCATCTGACCTGCAAAGACTAATAGGGGTCAGTGCTAGAAGGGCTCTGCTGAGCACTATCCCAGCGCCAACTGTTGCGATTGTCACCCACGTAACTTCAGTGATCAGCTCTCTTAAGAATTTACTGCCTTCGTATTCATGGAAGAATAGACAATGTACATTGGAGACAACAACATTTAAAGCACTAATCTATTTATGAGTCATTCATATTTCTGTCTGGGTGTGTCGTATCTTTCTGTACAAAATGGAATATAATGTCTGCATTTGATTGTCTCAAGGATGGCTGCTTGACAGTAATGAAATTTAACCCAGATCATGTCCACACCTGGGTGTGACTGCTGCAGCCCGCAAAAAAAAAATATTTTAATCCCACCTCTGGCCTTCAAATAGTCTTCAATTTCAATTGTATCTTTGTCATCACAATTACTTCCTCTTAAATTCTTGTCTTCTGACATCTTTTTGGCAGAGTTTCATCCTTGACGCTGAATTGTTGCAAGTTCCTTGCTCAGGTCTCTTGATACCACAACTGTCCCCTCCACCCCTACCCTCCCACACAACCCGTCCCACATTACATTCTATTTTCATTTGTTTAATCTCTTATTACATTCTGCAAATTGGGATAACAGGACACCACTGTGCCTGTTAATAAGAACATGCCGCTTGTGCCACCCACTGCCCGAAAACAAACCAGCTCATTCAGCCCAGCGCGAGGTGAGAAAATTAATAGTCTCAAGCTGCTGAGTGCAAATGATTTAATTTGTTTGGATGTCATGAGTCAATGCCAAAGCACATGAGAACAGGTTGAGGGGCTGGCATTAATCTTGCTCTCAGAAGGGAGTTCTCATTTTCCTCATTGCAAAGGACTGGCACAGAGATATTAGTATATAGTTCCATCCATTGGCGTCTCATTGACATTAGCTTTCCTCAAGATGCCAGTCTTTCAACGACAGTGAATGCAAGTAGCAAAGGTCTTCATGACATGCAAATCATGTCCTTGTGGAACCCAACAGATGGAGCATTTCCAGCTGAATCTTTCTGTGGCTTTAATCGCTTTTGCTTGGAAAACGACCCCTCACTCTTTGACAGTCTTCTAAGTTTCAAACAGTTGTGCTCAAGAGGATCTCGTGTCACTGGCAACAGCCATTTCACTTGCCAACAACTGGGACAAAATAAGTGCCGAGATTTTTCAGGACATAGAGATTTTAAGTCAAGTTCGCCAAGTACTTACACTCAGCCGAGCTGCTATAGCAGAATTTTATTTTTTGAAGTGGTTTCGAGATTCAAATTTAATTGTCCTGTGAATGTGATTAAGGAACTAGTGATTAGGAAATAAGATCCTGAGATGAATAAAATTATTAGGATTAATATATTCTTAAAATTATTATAGACGTTTTACACTATATTAGGATCTGATTGTTAAAGACTTACTAAGTGAGCCTAGTTACCAGAAATATTTTTGCTTGTGTTGAAGTATTTCAAAGCAATAGCTTCCCAGCAAAAACAGTGAGATTTCCACCAATTCGCTCGTTTGTTATGTGCTGTGTCGTATGATGTAGACGGTCATGGTCTTTCCATGACCATGATTGTCCTTGGCAAATCTTTCTGCAGAAGTGGTTTGACATTGCCTTCTTCTGGGCAGTGTCTTTACAAGACGGGTGACCCCAGCCATTATCAATACCCTTCAGAAATTGTCTGCCTTGTGTCAGTGGTTGCATAACCAGGACTTCTGATATGCATCAGTTGCTTGTGCGACCATCTACCACCTGCTCCCATGGCTTCACATGACCCTGACTGGGGGGCTGAGCAGGTGCTACACCTTGCCCAAGGGAGATCTGCAGGTGAGTGGAGAGGACGAGACCCTTCCTCCTTTGGTAGAGACATATCTTCACCCTGCCACCAGATCCACCAATTAGTTCTTGAATTTGGGTAAATATCTGGTCAAGGAACAAGACAAAATAATATGGGCTGAAAGACTGTACAATTTGAAGATATGTGAGAAGAGAATAGACAGTTCCTAGGATCGCTAGGTTACTGTAAAAATGATATACCAACATGTGGTTTATGGTATGACATGTTACAATGGACTCTTGACCTTGTTGTGATCTTACACTTTATTGTTTACCCGCACTGCACTTTCTCTTTGCACTTTATTCTTCATTGTTATTCTTTTACCTTGCTTCACCTGGAAAGAGTGTTCGAGGCCCGAGAAAGGTTGAAGAATTGTTGTAACATGAACAAGGTCACTGGAGAGATATTGAAGCTAGTGGATATAGAAGTTCTTCATTCAACAAGAATGAGCAGCCGTCATCATATGGAGACACTTTTGGAGGAAGAGGCCTCTCGACTCAATATTACATGATATTTTACATGCTAAAGATCAAAGGTAACAGCAGGACAATTTTATTGTTACAATTATACTACAATTCTTTCTTTGAGTTATATATAGTTTTGTACCCACACACCAGGCACCCAAAATGAATGTTAATCAGTATTGCCTGGTTTGCAATCAACTCCACTCCACAACGCCAGGAAAATTATTGTTCAGAGCTGAATTTTAAATTCAATGTACAATCCATGTTCAGGTCTGAAGACTGGTTGCTGGTGAAATTAATATTTGCCATATACCCTAACTCCAGAATGCGCCCTAACAAGGATTGCTCAGGGTTGGTAGGTGGAATTTCAACATGTCTCAGATGGGAAAGTGGTGGTGCGAGAATAGAAGAAAAGGTAAAGGAATGAATAGAATTAAGGATAGTCAACCATGATGGATGGGTTGATAAAAGGACATCAAGAAGATGTCACAGTTGCAAAAAAGAAAGGGGAAAATTTACCAAAAACAAGTCCTGATTGGACTCTTGTCTCTGGCAATCCTAATGACAGCAAAATCACTATCCCTTGTGCTCAGAAGCCCTGGCATACAGACTTGAAGATGTACAGACTGTGTAAACGAGGACATGTCATGGAATAAAGGAAAAGAACACGGAACTCAAAGAATCCAGCTTGAAGTCAGAGCCTAGATGAATGAAAGCTAAAGATATGGTTTGCTAGAGATTAAATGGATGATTCTATCAGATGTCCTGCTACGAAAAGCATAACACAAAACTAAGGACACATGCACGTCAATACAAGCACATTTGTTTCTTTACATAGAATTTCTTTTTTGCACAGGTAGGAAGCTGTGGAGCTCCCAGGAAGAAATTTTGCTCTTCCCATCCAAGGTCTCAAAGAAAAGAAATGGGGTCCTTTACCAAGGGCAGTGGCTCTCTCTGTCTCCAAACTGCAGCCACACCACTGGCCCTATGGTTTCACAGTGCCTGAAGCCTGAGCAGGCTATTCAACTGTCACTTGCATCACAACTGTCTTTGAATTTTATCTGTACTGAAGGAGGAAAACAAAATGCATCCAAGCCTTCTGTTAGTAGCCAAATAGAAATCAATTTGCGACGCAGTGGTTTAAAACATGAAGCAGGAGCAGACCGTTCAGCCCGTGATCTTGGTGCCAACCATAATGCCAATTTAATCACATCATCTGGATTGCTTTATTTGTTTTCTGTCTCCGATGTGACTACTATTGCTAAGAATGAGCCCCCGGTGTGGTGCCACACTACCTTGACTGCAATGCTTCACTATGTGGCTTGGCTGTCTGGATTTTCAAAATCATTACTCATTAGGGAAGGCGATACTAGTCCAAGACAATTCATCTGAAGCCATTGTTGTCAGGGGCGCGCGGGGCAGAAATGGACCTGTACCAGTACAATGTCTGTCTACGGGTGTTACAGGTCAGCGTTCATATCCTTCAATGGGCTGGGTGACTGCAGCTGCCAAAAAAAAAATAAATCAGTGCTTACGTTCTGAATAGCAAAAGAAAAAATACTTCAGTCACAGCTGCTATTCTTGAACGTTTTGAAAAAGGCAAATTATCACAATGACCAACTGAAAGACAGCCTTGTGTTTGCAATTCATTATCCAGGTGCCAGGAGGCATCTATTGAAACCATGAATAGATGAAGGACTAACTGTGAAAATCTGAATTTTCTGCAGAATGCCATCTTCAGAGTCAGCTGACAAGAACTATGCCCCTTATTCCTCTAAATGCTCTCACGTTAATACTCCTTAAAAAGATCTATATGTCAGTGCTTACATCAGTGAAGATGGGACAGGACTTCTTTTGTAAACTTCCACAAGGAGAACCTTTCATGGATGAAATGTCAGTATTTTCACATTCTCCTCCTCATTGGGCTTCTTTCAAAGTACATTTATTCTCTCCAGTGTGTACGAGTTATATTTAACCTTTCTGAGGATGAAGTTGGGAATTTCTCTGTCCAATGCACCTTTGGTACACCATACACCACAATCAATTATCTCAAACTAGATGGGATGATGACATGATGCACCCTCTCCCCTTTAGAAATTTAAGGGCAATTAGATCCCATGTTGGTAAATAGTTATTGTTCTCTTAGTTGTAAGAGACTTGTAAATCTCCTCAATGCATTCCTCATCAAAGCCCAGGTAACCTAATCTCCAGCCCCACACTAGGATTCTTGTTCTAAAATTCTCAAATCAAACACTTCCTAAGCATTTGTCCTTTTGCTCCTTTCAGAAAACCCTTCTGGGCATCTCCAGCTCTCCTCAGTAACTTTCTCTTAGGTTAATTAAGCTCCATGAGAGAATAGACTTGATTATGGTGACCATAACCAAGGTAGACGTGTTATCAATGCAGAGAGGTCATCAAATCACGCTTCAACACCTGGGGAGTATGTACAGCTGATATCTAGTCTTGAATTGGAACTAACCTACATCAACCAAGGTATCACTTAGTTTTATAACCAGCATTTAGGAGCAATTGCCTCACATCTTTTTCCTTCATTTTTTGAAACTTTGGATGCTTCTATACCTCATCCACTTTTCGTCCTATTCTATTAACCCCTGGATTCCAATCTTTGAAAAATCATTAATCTTCCTTTCCCACAAGGTGTTGTACCCCACTGGATAAGCCCTGAAAAGATTTATGCCTCTCTGAGTGAAGAAATGTAACCACATTCCTGCTCCTGAAATTCTTACCAGCATCCTCTCGGGGTTCCTAACCTGTGGTCTGCAGACGCTTCAGTTAATTGTAAGGATCCATTGCATAAAAATGGTTGGGAACCTTAAGAGGTGCTCTGTCAATCACTTCCATAATCTTGTATGTTTCATGATAATATTTTATCCTAACCACCAGTGAATATAAAGGAACCATAAGATATTGTGCTCCAGTGTTTAGAGGAGTTTTCCAGGCTTATTCGGACATATAAGATTATTAAGGGATTGGACACACTAGAGGCAGGAAACATGTTCCCGATGTTGGGGGAAGTCCAGAACCAGAGGTCACAGTTTAAGAATAAGGGGTAAGCCATTTAGAACAGAGTTGAGGAAAAACTTTTTCACCCAGAGAGTTGTGGATCTATGGAATGCTCTGCCTCAGAAGGCAGTGGAGGCCAATTCTCTGGATGCTTTCAAGAAAGAGTTAGATAGAGCTCTTAGAGGTAGCAGAGTCAAGGGATATGGGGAGAAGACAGGAACGGGGTACTGATTGTGGATGATCAGCCATGATCACATTGAATGGCAGTGCTGGCTCGAAGGGCCGAATGGCCTACTCCTGCACCTATTGTCTATTGTCTGTTGTCTATTGTCCTCACAGGACAATGCTTCAATTGTTCTAGTTCATAATAAATTGGGTTTTGAAGCAATAGCATGTTCATTAATTTCAGAACAACAGAAGCTGGATAACATTTGGCAGCACAGAAAGCCTCCTCCAACTAAAATGTTTTGTGAGACAGATCGGACTGGATCCTGAAACAGCAAGGTTGAGTGGCTGTCTTTATTTATCCTGATCATGAGATTTTGACCCGAGATTCATCCGATGGTTGAATGAATGTTGGAATTATGAATTATAACTTTGTAGTCTGCATCATGTGAAGAAGATATGCAACCTGCATTGCATGAGTCTTGCTTTAAGTGTTTTCAGGAATGCTGGTACAACAGGACATTGAATATTTTATGCCACAATTAATCAAAGCAATAGTAACATCACGGGAGATTTTCCATTACTGTTGTAGTTTGTCCCTCATTTTCTCCCTAAGTTTCCTGCAAAAAGTGACTGTTGTCTGGCACAATATTGCTGTAACTATCTGGTACATTCCCCAAGGAGTTGATCTTGATGGTTGTGCTTAGAAAACGAATAGATGAAGGACTAACTGTGAAAATGTGAATCTGAATCTGGTTAACTGTGAAGGATCTTTACGTTTGACATCATGTCTTTCCTGAATGACAGACCACACTGGAAAAAGAGATAAAACATAAGGAGGTAGAAGAAAGGAAAATATATACGGGCAGTTGGCCTGACCTCGGTGGCTGGGTAGATGTCAGAGTCCATTACTAAGGATGAGGTTTCAGGGTACTTGGAGGCACATGATGAAGTAGACCAAAGTCAGCATGGTTTCCTTAAGGTGACATCTGACCTGACAAATCTGTTGGAACATTTTGAGGAAATAACAGACAGGATAGAAAAAGAAGAGTCAGTAGATGTTGTGTATTTGGATTTTCAGAAAGCTTTTGACAAGTTGCCGCACATGAGGCTGCTTAACAAGATAAGAGCCCGTGGTATCACAGGAAAGATTCTAACCTGGCTCAAAGATTGGCTGACTGGCAGGAGGAACAGAGTGGGAATGGAGTGGCCTTTTCTGGTTGACTGCTGGTGATTGGTGGTGTCCCGTAGGGTTCGCTGTTGCAACTGCTTCTTTTCACATCATATGTCGATGATTTGGATGATGGAAATGATAGCTTTGTGGCCAAGTTTGTGGATGGTGCTAAGATAGGTGGAGAGGCAGGTAGCGCTGAAGAAGCAGAGAGTCTGCAAGACAACGTAGACAGATTGGGAGAATGGGCAAAGAAGTAGCAGATGGAATTTAGTTTAGGGAAGTGTACGGTCCTCCTCTTTGGTAGAAGGAAAAAAAAGGCATAGACTATTTACTAAACAGAAAGAAAATTCAAAAATCAAGAGATGCAAAGGGACTTGGGAGTCCTTGTGCAGGATTTCCTTGCCGGTTGAGTCAGTGGTAAGGAATGCAATTGCAATATTAGCCCATTTCGAGAGGACTAGAATATAAAAGCAAGCTTGTGCTGCTGAGGCTTTCTAATGCATTGGTCAGACTGCACTTGGAGTTTTGTAAGCAGATCTGGGCCCCTTATGTAAGAAAATAAATGTTGGAACTGGAAAGAGTCCAGAGGAGCTTCATTATTCTGAGAATAAAAGGATTAATGTATGAGGAGCATTTGATGGCTCTGCTCCTGTACTCACTTAAGTCTAGAAGAATGGGGGGGGGGGGGGGGGGCTCTCATTGAAGCTTATCAAATATTGAAAGGCCTAAATAAAGTGGAAGTGGAAAGGATGTTTCCTACAGTGGGGTAGTCTAGGACCAGAGGGCACAGCCTCAGATTAAAGGGACGTCCAGTTAGAACTGAAATGAGGAGGAATTTCTCAAGTCAGGGAGTAGTGTATTTGTGGAATTCATAGCCACAGACAGCTGGTGGAGGCCAAGTCATTGGGTATATTTAAAGTAGAGGTTGATAGGTTCTTGTTTAGTCAGGGTGTCAAAGGTTACGGGGAGAAAGCAGGAGAATGGGGTTAAGTGGGATAATAAATCTGCCCTTCAGGTACAGCTAGAACAGACTCAATGGGCTGAATGGCCTAATTCTGCTCCTATGCTTTATGGTCTTATGTTCTTATAAAACATTACAGCATAAATTGGAGAGGAGGAGCAAAGTCAAGATGGCGCTAAACGGCGACTCCTTTGCTTGCATCTTCAGAAACAGCTCTATTTCCATCTTTAATATCTCTATTTTTCCCTTTCAGGGTTTTTTTTGAAGACCCTGATCTGGAGTTACACACTGATTTTGGTTCTTTGTGGGAATGGGACCCGTTCTCAGGGTTTCGGCCTGAGAGTCCGGCTCAGATTTGGAAGCCCAAGATCTCGGGGCTCTGGCGGATCGAGGGTCGGTGTCACGGCAGGAGATCCACGTGTTGTCGGGGGAGTTGGAAAATCTTGTGCTGGTGTGCCCAAAGACCCAGGATCTTTCAGATCTTCGGGAACAGAGCTCAGGAAAAAGCCATACCAAAAATATTGTTTGGTATGTCTCCCTGCTCACTGGGAAAACAGACACACCTCCTTCTCCCTTATTAGGGAAAGAGAGAATCTGCGGTACGTCGTATACTGGGTGAAATGCAAAGTCTTTGGGGTAACTGCAAGTCTATGTCTTTGCTATTGCTTTGCTCACGCTTGAAGTGCTCGGTGGCGGGTGCTGTTGCTTTTTTTTGCTAGGGGAGGGGGGATTGTTGCTTGCTGCCGCTTATGCACGGGGTGGGGGAGCTGGGGGAGGACTTTGGGGTTTTTACATTTAACTGTCATTCATACTTTGGGGCACTCCTCTGTTTTCATGGATGTTTGCAAAGAAAAAGCATTTCAGGATGTATATTGTATACATTTCCCTGACATTGAATTGGACCTTTAAATCTTTGAACCTTTGAACTTTTGAACCATAGAACAAGCCATTTGACCCATAATGTTCTGCCAACTATTCATCCTACTCTAAGATCAATCTAAACATTCCCTGCTACATAGCCCTCTATTTTTCTATCAGTCAGGTGTCTAAGAGTTTCTTTAATATTCTTAATGTATCTGCCTCTACCAACACCTCTAGCAGGGCATTCCATGCACCCATAACTCTCTGTTTACAAAACCCACCTATGACATCCTCATATACTTTCCTCCAATCACCAATCAGCATAGGAGATGGTGGATCCTCTCTGATGGGTCCTTAAACAGACTGACAAACTCATTTTTTCAAGCACCTCATCATCACGACTTACAAACTGCAATGAGAAGGGCCCTTCGGGTACGGCTAGAATCTCATCGCCAGTGTGGACTGCCGTCCAGGTGTGTGTATGGCAAGAGGTCAAGGAAGGGCTAGACAATGCCCAGCCCTGTGCTCTACTGTCCTCAAGGAGGCACACTGGGACACCGGCGCGGTTAGAATAATGCTATACAGCACCAGTGACGCAGGCTCAGTTTCTGCCGCTGTGTGCTGAAGAGTTTGTGCGTTCTCTCCATAACCATGTAGGTTTCCTCCGGGTGTGCTGATTTCCCAAAAAAAAAGACATATATATTAGTGTTAGTGAACTGTAGGCATGCTATGTTGGTGCCATTTGCAGACGAGCCCCAGCACATCGCGTGTTAGCAGTTGATTCTACTGCAAACAATGCATTCTACTGTACATTTTGATGTTCCAGTGCACATGTGACAACTAAAGTTAATCTTTAAGCTGCATTTGGCTGATCAGCAACTCAGTGAATGAGCCACTTGGGTCTGCCCTAGGCTTAATTAGCTTTTCAGTCTAAGGAGCTGTCCGCCACCGAGTGCTGCGGGTGAGCACGATACAGGCTGAAGGACTACATGAATAAACTGAAGCTCAGCACAGCCAACACGATGGATCTGAGGAGAAAGGCCACAGATTCAGGCCCTCCTTCCATCGAACACTCATTGCACTGGATTCTGTGTAATAACCACTAACTCTTCCTCCTGATGGAATGCTGGGACTGAAACTTGATTGCCACTTACACATAATGTTGATATTGTTAGTGACGCAAGGATATGCTTGTGAATGAAAATAATATTATGTCGACAATTTGCATACAACGTTTTATGAATAAAATACACCGTGATTTTGAAAAAAAAAACTTCCACTGAAAAGAGTGGGAAAGTGTAAGACTTACAGTACAGCAGAAAAGAAAGAATGGAAATTTGAAGATCTGAGATAAAGAGACACTAAAGTTAGAGAGGAGAGGGGGAGGAGATTTAATATAATACAACTGAGGCAAGATAGTAATACAGTTCCAAATATAATTACATAATTATCAATACAATTTCACAGATTCAGCATGGAAACAGGCCCTTTGGCCTACCTTCACCATGACTACTAATTCAACAACTGAGCAACTTAGCACACATCCCAGTAAATCTTTCTTATCTATGTACCTGTCCAAATGACCTTTAAGTATTGAGCATGTACATGCCTCCTCAGCTCATTCCATTTTTTACATCTAGCCTCTGCTTGTAGAAGCTGCAGTGAGGTTACTTTGAAATCTTCCACCTCTCACTTTGAACTGACGCCCCCTGGTTTTGGACTCCCCTACACTGAGTATTTTGGATCATTGTAAATCTTTTTTGCACTGTTTATGATACAGTGGAGAAAGAACTAAAAATAATGAAGAAATGGTTTGATACTAACAAATTATCACTGAATCTAAGTAAAACTAAATTCATAATATTTGGAAACCGTGTACCAAACTCATACAGTAAATTTGGAATAAATGATGTTGAAATTGATAAGGTATCTGAAACAAAATTTTTAGGAGTGGTAATAGATAGTAAATTAAGCTGAAAAACACAAATAAATTATGTCAAAACAAAAATGTCAAAATCTGTTGCAATACTGTACAAAGTGCAAGATTTCTTAAATCTGGAATCTTTGTATACATTATACTGTTGACTTATAGTCCCATACCTGACACTGTGTAGGGGTATGAGGAGATACATACAAAACAAATACAAATTCAATTTTTCTACTCCAAAAGAAAGTTATACGAATTGTAAATGAGACAAGTTATTATGAGCCAACTAATCCACTATTTATTCAACTAAACATTTAAAAATTCAGAGATTTCGTAGATTTTAAAATAATGCAAATTATGTATAAAGTAAAAAATGGACAGTTACCACAAAGTATCCAAAGGTTGTTTAAACTGAGAGAAAGTCAACATGATTTGAGAGGAACATGTATATTTCAAAAACAAAGAATAAGAACAAATGTAAAAAATCATTGTATTTCAGTCACAGGGGTGAATTTATGGAACAGTTGTAGTAAAAATTTAAAAACATGCACCACACTTAACAAGTTTAAAAAATTATTTAATGAACAAATATAAAATACATGATTTAAATCGAATGGGAATAATGTAAATAAATGATATTTGGAATTGGATTTTGTGTTAAAAGATTATGAATTATTTTGTTTTTGATGTGATGATTGACGCCTAATATGTTGTTGTATAAGCAAGAGGGGTAGGCATAATAAGCTGTAGCTTCAGCCTACACCCTTTCGGTCTGTTTTAAAGAATATCTATGTTTTTTGTTGTAACTTTGTCCTATGAAATCATCGTTGTAAATGATGCCTTTTGTTATGTTTGTACTGACCAAAATAAATTAATTTCATTCATTCATTCATTCATATGTATAGATATAATGTAATAAAAATATCAGTGTTTGGGGGAGGGCATGAATGAAAAATTATTAAGATGTAATAATGATAAAGTAGCATCACCCAAAGGATTCGCAATGTGTAATTGTGGCATTAATACATAATATCATGATAACATTTTACCCCTGCAAATGGCCAAAGTGCTACACCTACCCATACATCTCCTCCCTCTCCTCCACTCAGGGCCCCAAAGAGTCCTTCCAGGAGGGGCAACACTTCCCCTGCGAATCTGCTGGGGGCACCTATTGTGCTCTCGATGTGGCCTCCTCTACATTGGTGAGACCTGTCGTAAATTGGGGGACTGCTTCGTCGAGCACCTCCACGCCATCCGCCACAAGAGGGACTTCCTGGTGGCCAAACATTGGAATTCTGATTCCCATTCACTTCTCACCTGCCTATTACTTCCCCCCGGGTTCCCTTCTCCTTCCCTTTCTCCTATGGTCCACTCTCCTGTTCTCCAGCCCTTGACTTTTCCCACCCACCTGGCTTCACCAATCACCTTCAGTTGGCCTCTGCCCCCTCCCCCCCACCTTTTTATTCTGGCACCTTCTCCCTCCTTTCTCAGTCCTGTTGAAGGGTCTTGGCCCAAAATGTCAACTGCTTATTCACTTCCATAGATGCTGCCTGGCCTGCTGAGTTCCTCCAGCATTTTGGGTGTGCTGCAATTTATTGTAGCTTTACATATTTTAAACACACTTATGAATAATACAGAAGCTCAGCTTGTACAAAATAACTTTATTACAAACTATCGTGGGAAGAAGCAACTAGAAGCACTTTAAAAAGACACAGTCATTGTGTGCCTGAGGCGTCCAATGAGAAAAGCTTGGGCAAGGGTAGAACATGGAAAATAAACCAGAACCACAAGCTCCCTGGCATGGAAATGCGTGTCCCATGAAAACTTGACACTGCTTCAGGCTCTCTCACATGGGGCAGCCAGACTCTGTGTTATGAAATTAAGTCTGAATATAAACTAAAGCTCCATCATGGGCACTAGCTACTGTAGTATCCTAAACATCTTCAAGGAGCTATACCTCAGGAAAGCAGCATCCATCATTAAGGACCCCCACCACCCATGACGTGTCCTCTTCTCATTGCTACTATCAGGAAGAGGGTACAGAAGCCCGAAGGCGTAAGAACACAAGAAATAGGAACAGGAGTAGGCCATCTGGCCCATCAAGCCTGCTCCACCATTCAATAAGATCCTGACTGATCTTGCCATGGACTCATCTCCATCTACCTGCCTTTTCTCCATAACCCTTAATTGCCCTGCTATGCAAAAATCTATCCAGCATTGTCTTACTGAGGTAGCCTCATTTGGCACACATACAGTAATTCAGGGACAGCTTCTTCTCCTCTGCCATCTGATTTGTGAATGGACATTGAACTCATGAACACTACCTCACTGATGCACCATCAATAACTCACTCTGAGACGTAAGAAGCAAGATATCAGCTTTTATTGACTGGAAGAATGAACAACACTACATCCTGGAGAATGAGGCCGGGCATCAGGCCTCAATCGCCTTTATACAGGGGTCTGTGGGAGGAGCCACAGGAGCTGTCAGCAGGGGTCTGTGGGAGGAGCCACAGGAGCAGTCAGCAGGGGTCTGTGGGAGGAGCCACAGGAGCAGTCAGCAGGGGGTCTGTGGGAGGAGCCACAGGAGCAGTCAGCAGGGGGTCTGTGGGAGGAGCCACAGGAGGAGTCAGCAGGGGGTCAGTGGGAGGAGCCACAGGAGCAGTCAGCAGGGGTCTGTGGGAGGAGCCACAGGAGGAATCAGCAGGGGGTCTGTGGGAGGAGCCACAGGAGCTGTCAGCAGGGGTCTGTGGGAGGAGCCACAGGAGCTGTCAGCAGGGGTCTGTGGGAGGAGCCACAGGAGCTGTCAGCAGGGGTCTGTGGGAGGAGCCACAGGAGCAGTCAGCAGGGGGTCTGTGGGAGGAGCCACAGGAGCTGTCAGCGGGGGTCTGTGGGAGGAGCCACAGGAGCAGTCAGCAGGGGTCTGTGGGAGGAGCCACAGGAGTAGTCAGCAGGGGTCTGTGGGAGGAGCCACAGGAGCTGTCAGCAGGGGTCTGTGGGAGGAGCCACAGGAGCTGTCAGCAGGGGTCTGTGGGAGGAGCCACAGGAGCAGTCAGCAGGGGGTCTGTGGGAGGAGCCACAGGAGGAGTCAGCAGGGGGTCAGTGGGAGGAGCCACAGGAGCAGTCAGCAGGGGTCTGTGGGAGGAGCCACAGGAGCTGTCAGCAGGGGTCTGTGGGAGGAGCCACAGGAGGAGTCAGCAGGGGTCTGTGGGAGGAGCCACAGGAGCTGTCAGCAGGGGTCTGTGGGAGGAGCCACAGGAGCTGTCAGCAGGGGTCTGTGGGAGGAGCCACAGGAGCAGTCAGCAGGGGGTCTGTGGGAGGAGCCACAGGAGCTGTCAGCAGGGGTCTGTGGGAGGAGCCACAGGAGCTGTCAGCAGGGGTCTGTGGGAGGAGCCACAGGAGCAGTCAGCAGGGGGTCTGTGGGAGGAGCCACAGGAGCTGTCAGCGGGGGTCTGTGGGAGGAGCCACAGGAGCAGTCAGCAGGGGTCTGTGGGAGGAGCCACAGGAGTAGTCAGCAGGGGTCTGTGGGAGGAGCCACAGGAGCTGTCAGCAGGGGTCTGTGGGAGGAGCCACAGGAGCTGTCAGCAGGGGTCTGTGGGAGGAGCCACAGGAGCTGTCAGCAGGGGTCTGTGGGAGGAGCCACAGGAGCTGTCAGCAGGGGTCTGTGGGAGGAGTCACAGGAGCTGTCAGCAGGGGTCTGTGGGAGGAGCCACAGGAGCTGTCAGCAGGGGTCTGTGGGAGGAGCCACAGGAGCAGTCAGCAGGGGTCTGTGGGAGGAGCCACAGGAGCAGTCAGCAGGGGTCTGTGGGAGGAGCCACAGGAGCTGTCAGCAGGGGGTCTGTGGGAGGAGCCACAGGAGCTGTCAGCAGGGGTCTGTGGGAGGAGCCACAGGAGCAGTCAGCAGGGGTCTGTGGGAGGAGCCACAGGAGCTGTCAGCAGGGGTCTGTGGGAGGAGTCACAGGAGCTGTCAGCAGGGGTCTGTGGGAGGAGCCACAGGAGCTGTCAGCAGGGGTCTGTGGGAGGAGCCACAGGAGCAGTCAGCAGGGGTCTGTGGGAGGAGCCACAGGAGCAGTCAGCAGGGGTCTGTGGGAGGAGCCACAGGAGCTGTCAGCAGGGGTCTGTGGGAGGAGTCACAGGAGCTGTCAGCAGGGGTCTGTGGGAGGAGCCACAGGAGCTGTCAGCAGGGGTCTGTGGGAGGAGCCACAGGAGCAGTCAGCAGGGGTCTGTGGGAGGAGCCACAGGAGCAGTCAGCAGGGGTCTGTGGGAGGAGCCACAGGAGCTGTCAGCAGGGGGTCTGTGGGAGGAGCCACAGGAGCTGTCAGCAGGGGTCTGTGGGAGGAGCCACAGGAGCTGTCAGCAGGGGTCTGTGGGAGGAGTCACAGGAGCTGTCAGCAGGGGTCTGTGGGAGGAGCCACAGGAGCTGTCAGCAGGGGTCTGTGGGAGGAGCCACAGGAGCAGTCAGCAGGGGTCTGTGGGAGGAGCCACAGGAGCTGTCAGCAGGGGTCTGTGGGAGGAGTCACAGGAGCTGTCAGCAGGGGTCTGTGGGAGGAGCCACAGGAGCTGTCAGCAGGGGTCTGTGGGAGGAGCCACAGGAGCTGTCCAGACAGGTATATGTAGTTCACCACACTCACCACTTCTTTATTTCTACTTTTTGCACTACTGTACTTATTTAATTTAACTATTTATATATACTATAATATATACAGTTTTATTTTCTCTCTGTTATCATGTACTGCCACGACGTTGACAAATTTCACAACATATGCCGGTGATATTAATTCTGCCTCTGATTTCAAAAACACTGTTGAAGTGAAAAGGAAGGGGATTAAGTCCAAGTCTGTCACCAACAACTAGTGTCCTGGGGCCCATACACCTGCAGGAATAGTCTTAAACCACTTCATGTGCCAGTGCTGGATTTGAGACCTTGAGTTGGTTTGCCCTTCCCCTCTCACATTTCCTTCAGGCGTCACTTTTAGGGATTTTTCCTTCACATTAAAAAGACTTCATTTGTATTTCCCTATTCTGCTCAGATTTCATTGCACACCGCAGTGGATGCTGGTTCAGCAATGTTTTTAATGTTAAGCCATTTTCTGGAATTGCCTGTTGGATAGGCGCAGAATGAAACGCGACTGTATAATCCAGTCGCGCTTTCCATTTTCATTCTGCACCTGTTCTTGAGCATACAGTTATTCAATTACACTACTTCACAGAAGGTAATATGGTTCCCCTGGAGTGAATTCATTCCACTGGGGATCAGATCACAGGTGACGCTGACATGACTGTGCAATTGGTGTGGGACTCATACAGGCAAGAGAGCATCGCCCCAAAGGGCATTTACCTTGAACCACATCTCCAAGGCTCTTCCCTTTGAAAATAGGAAATCTGAGCTGGCCGTGTCCCACAGAGACATCAATGGGGTCTGATTTCAAACACAGGCTGAACAGTTTAGTTTTGACAGGCAAAGAACTGGTTCGTCAAGAAATGGCATGCACCTGAATCACTCTGGATTTGTATAGGCTGCTCGAGCTGTGATTAAGAAATGCCTTATTCCTATTGCCTTAAATGCTAAATTGACACACTCTGCAGAAAATAAATCTCAATGAATAAAACACCTTGGCTTTCATTTAAATTGACATGATCAATTAAAGCCAGAGCCGCATTTCCATAAAAGGTTTACCTTTTTCTGAGTGTGGTTTTATTAACCAGCCTTTTTACTTTAGCTCACTCATTATCTTCAAGCCTATAATGCAGTGCCCCTGGCACAGGGACAAGTGAGGAAGATTAAAGTTTATTGAAGAGAAGAGTTCATTTTCCAAAACATTTTGTTTTATTTGGCCTGACAGCTGCAAGGCAGAAAGTATCACTTTACAAGATTTTCTAAGCTGCAGCCTCTCTTGTAAACTTATCACCAGCACTTGAAAAGATCTTAATATTAAAAATTGCTCTCTCATCTCCGAAAATTAAATGTTTCAGTTTTCCTCTGTTGGTATTTGGAGGGGGTTTTTGGAAGTTTGCAACCTGATCCTATGCAATTTGACTTAACTCATTTGAATCAAAGTTTAAACCATGGACATAATCTTTTCAGTTTACAATGTAACAAGAGAGAAGAATCATACAGTAAAATGTGCAACCACTAGATATCTGAAAAATCTGAATCAGAAACTAACCTGAATCTGAATACTTCTGCACCAAAATAGAGTTAGACAATTATTTATAAATATCCTGTGTCCTGATTTTTAAAAAAAAAAAATATGAGCTGGTAGAGAACTGGAAAAAAATTGGTCAAACAGTGAATCATTTCTATTTAGTATCAGATTCATAATATAGGCATCAATGTGGATGATGATCATGCACAAAGTTCAGCATTAAAGTTTCTGAAACTTTGTCTAGAGATAATTGTGGTGGTTGTCCATCATGTCTGGCGATGACAAAGTGGAAAAGCATTTGCACTGGGGCAGTTCCACTCTCTCGACCTCAGCAGTCCCGGTCCAGCGTTACAAACAAGTGTCATAAACTGAGGCCTTTCTTGGTTGCGGTGAATGACCATGGCATCTTCAGTGCCTTGTCACGCACTTGGCTCTCCAAGGATCTTTGCAGTACTGTCTTCCTATTCAATAGATCTCACTAAAGACCTCAATCCAACGGGAGAAAATCTGCAAATGCTGGGAATCCGAGCAACACACACAAAGTGTTGAAGGAACTCGGCAGGCCAGGCAGCATCAGTGGAAAAGAGTACAGTCGACATTTCAGGCCGAGACCCTTCACCGGGACTGGAGAAAAAAAGATGAGGAGTCAGAGTAAGAAGGTGGGGAGGAAGAAACGCAAGGTGGTAGGTGAAACTTGGGGGGGGGGTGAAGTAGAGAGCTGGGAATTTGATTGGTGAAAGAGATACAGGGCTGGAGAAGGGGGAATCTGATGGGAAGAGACAGAAGGCCATAGGCGGGTGGAGCACCGGAGGGAGGTGATGGGCAGGAAGGAGATAAGGTCAGAGACGGAAATAAGAATGGGGAATGATGAGGGGGCTGGGGGGCAATTCCGGAAGTTCGAGAAATCGATGTTCATGCCATCGGGTTATTGATCTCATTCGCCCAGTCTGCCAGAGCTAGCACAGGCATTTCCCTAACTCACCAGGGTATGAAGCCGCCAGCTGTCCACATCTGGTTTAGAGTGCCTGTCAAGCTGGTGTACTCACATTCACATGCAAACACCTAGGTTGTACTGGATGCTAGCATCACCATTAAGCTGCCTAGACTGAGTACACACATGCTAGTTCAACTATCATTTCAGTGAATTTGGAAGACTTTACAGAAATGGGCAACACACACACACACACACACACACACACACACACACACACACACACACACACACACACACACACACACACACACACACACACACACACACACACACACACACACACACACACACACACACACACACAGAGGAACTCAGCAAGTTAAGCAGCATCTATGGATGGGAATAAACAGGAAACATTTTGAGCCAAGACCCTTCACTGGGCTCATTAAAGATAAGCACCGTCTTTCCAAGCCTTGAATTGTCTGCTGTTAGTTGCCCAGAACTCGGAAGCCACATAGGAGTGCATTTCTGCCCAATACAACATGAATGTTGTGCTTGGTCTAAAGTCTTGGCCTTCAAACCACTCAGTCAAACAAAATGCCTGAGATATGGGCAATCCCTGAAATGATAAGCAAACCAAATCTCCCCTCCCAGACCAACATCCCAACACTGAGGCCCCCTAGCTACACTGTAGGCTCCATTGAGCTGGCCACGTCACCTGCATCTGTAGCTTCCCCAATCACCTCACAATGCACAAAACCAACAGGACTGTCTGAATCAGCGTGCCTGTGACAATGCTGCAAGCAGGTTTTTCACTGTACCTGTAATCTCACTCTGTTTTCGCACACGACAACAAAATCGACAAGAGAACTGGAACGGAAGAAAATCATCTTCACTCCCAAGGATCTGCCTAAGAGATCACCACCAGAGTGCCAGAAACACAGAACAGCCTAATCATTAAGCGGTCAGAAATTGGACGCAAACACACAGAAATCACAATTGGCTTCGTAAGGAGCTGGTTATATGCATGCTTTACTGGCAGCTCTCAAACTTTCCACTACACGCGCTACGTGAATACTTGTAGAATTTGTTTGTTGAGGTAGATAATTGCCACCATCACTGGGAAGAAAATAACGTAATAATACTCCCAATACTAGAGCCCAGCAATTCACTAAGTTAGTGCAGCTTCCAAGTATAAGAGAAAGACAATATCAAACCTATTGTTGGGAAGCATATGCAGTACAAAATATCAAAAGAAAGTTGCATAAAATCCTATTGACAATTGCCGCTGCTTATATGAACAGGGGGCATTCAGTGTCAAAAGGAATTCTGAACATTTAACTTTCAAAGAGTCTGGATGACCACCAGCTGGATCACTGAGCTCACTAGGTGGAAGACAGTTTTGCATTGGGTTTTGTGTAATGAACCAGACTTGATTAGGGAGCTTAAGGTAAAGGAACCCTTAGGAGTAGTTATCATACTATGATAGAATTCGCCATGCCTCATGAGAGAGAGAAGATAAAGTCAGGTAGAACAGTATTATAATGGAGTAAAGGGAATTACAGAAGCATGAGAAAGAAGCTGGCCAACGTTGTTTGGAAGAGGACGTGAGCAGGCATGATGGCAGAACAACGATGGCGGGAGTTTCTGGAGGCAATTCAGAAGGCGTGGCTTAGACAGGTCCCAAAGATGCAGAAGTATTCTACAGGGAGGATGAGGCAACTGGGGCTGACGAGGGAAGTCAAAGACAACGTAAACATAAAAGAAGGGGCATGCAATGTAGCAAAAATTAGTGGGAAGTTAGAGGATTAGAAAATTTTAAAAAATGAACAGAAGGCAACTAAAAAACCATAAGGAGAGAGAAGATGAAATATGAAGGTAAGCTAGCCAATAATATAAAAGGGGATACCAAATATTTTTCAGATACATAAAGATTAAAAGAGAAGAGAGAATGGATATTGGATCCCTGGAAAATGATGCTGGAGAGGTAATATTGGGGGACAAGGAAATGGCAGACTAACTTAATAAGTATTCTGCATCAGTCTTCACTGTGGAAGACACTAGCAACATGTCAGAAATTTGAGTGTCAAGGGGCAGATGTAAGTGTTGATGCTATTACTAAGGAGAAGCTGCCTGGGAAGCTGAAAGGTCTCAAGGTAGATAATTTGTCTGGACAAAATGGACTATTATCCAGGGTTCTGACAGAGGTAGCTGAAGAGATTGTGAAAGCACTAGAAATGCTCTTTCAAGAATAACTAGATTCTTGAATGGTTACTGAGGCCTGGAAAATAGTAAATGTCACTCCACTCTTTAAGAAGAAAGGGAGGCGGAAGAAAGGAAATTACAGCCAGTTAGCCTGATTTCAGTGGTTGGTAAGATATTGGAGTCCACTATTTGGTATGAGTCAGTACAAAGAGATATGATTTAGTGGGCATTACAGAGACGTGGTTGCAGGGTGGAGAGGATTAGGAATTAAATATCCAAGGATATCAGGTAATACAGAAGGATAGGCAGGAAGGTAAGGGAGGTGGGGTAGCGCGTTTAATTAAAGATGAGATCAGGGCAATAGGGAGAGACGATATAAGATCTAAGGAGCAGAATGTTGAATCTATCTGGGTAGAGATTAGGAATAGTAAATGAAAAAGAAATATCACTGGTGGGAGTTGTCTGTTGGCCACTGAGGAATGACAGTACAGTGGCACAGGCAATAAACAGAGAAATATATGAGGCATGTAAGAATGGAACAGTAGTTATCATGGGGGACTTTAACTTGCACGTAGATTGCGTGAATCTAGTTGGGTGAGGCAGTCTTGAGGAGGGTTTCATAGAATGTATCTGTGATGGATTTCTTGAATAGCATGTTACTGAACCTACAAGGTAACGTGTTATCTTAGATCTGGTCCTATGCAATGAAACAGGTAAAATCAATGATCTTGGAGTTAGGGATCCTCTTGGAAAGAGTGATCACAGTATCACTGAATTTCTCGTGCAAATGGAGGGTGCAATAGTTCAATCTAAAACCCGTGTATTATGCCTAAACAATGGAGATGACAATGAATGAGGGAGGATTTGGCTAATGTAGACTGGCTATATGGTGGGACAGGTGCGGAACAGTGGAAGACTTTCAAAGAGATTTTTCACAGTGCTCAACAAAAGTATATTCCAGTTAAAAGCAAGGACAGTAAGGGTGGGGAGAGCCAGCTTTGGATAACTAAGGAAATAAAAGAAGGCATCAAATTAAAAGCTCATGCACACAAAGTCGTCAAGAGTAGTGGGAAACTAGAAGACCAGGAAAACATCAAAAAGCAATAAAGTACCATTAAGCAGGCAATAAAGAAAGGGAAGCTAGATGTAAATAAAGTAGCAAAAAATATAAAAATGCCAAACTCAGGTTGGAGGAACAACACCTTATATACCGGCTGGGTAGCCTCCAACCTGATGGCATGAACATTGACTTCTCTAACTTCCGTTAATGCCCCTCCTCCCCTTCTTACCCCATCCCTGACATACTTAGTTGTTTGCCTGTTCTCCATCTCCCTCTGGTGCTTCCCCCACCCTTCCCTTCTTTCTCCTGAGGCCTCCCGTCCCATGATCCTTTTCCTTCTCCAGCTCTGTATCACTTTCACCAATCACCTTTCCAGCTCTTAGCTTCACCCCACCCCCTCCGGTCTTCTTCTATCATTTCGCATTTCCCCCTCCCCCCACTACTTTCAAATCTCTTACTATCTTTCCTTTCGGTTAGTCCTGACGAAGCGTCTCAGCCCAAAACGTTGACAGTGCTTCTCCCTATAGATGCTGCCTGGCCTGCTGTGTTCCACCAGTATTTTGTGTGTGTTGTTGTTTTACTAATTTTTTTTCTATTTATATAGAGCGGAAAAGGGTGGCTAAAGTGAATGTAGGTCCCTTGGAGGACTAGAAGGGGGAATTGACATTGGGTAATGAGGAAATGGCCAAGGTTTTGAATGACTATATTGTGTTGGTCTTCATGGTGGAGATGTGCCAAAGAGAGATGTTATGGATGTGATGGGAGGTGAGGGCCTTGATACAGTGTTCAATAAGGTGCCACATAAAAGACTTATCCATAAGATAAGGATGCATAGAGTGGGGGTAATGTATTAGCATGGATAGGGGATTGGTTAACTAATAGAAAGTAGAGAGTTGGGATACGTGGGTGTTTCTCTGGTTGGTAATCAGTGGTGAGTGGTGTGCCACAGGGGTCGTTCCTGGGCCCACAAGTGTTCACGATATACATTAACAATCTGGAAAAGGGGGCTGAGTGTAGTGTATCTAAGTTTGCTGATGATACTAAATTGAGTGGAAAAGCAAATTGTGCAGAAGATATGAAGAGTCTGCAGAGAGATATAGATGGGTTAAGTGAGTGGCCAAGGGTCTGGCAGGTGGAGTACAATGCTGTTAAATGCGAGGTCATCCACTTTGGAAGGAAAAATGAAACAGTGGATTATTATTTTAACGGTAAAAAATTGCAGCATGCTACTGTGCAGATGGACTTGGGAGTGCTTGTTCATGAATCACAAAAGGTTGGTTTGTAAGTGCAGCAGGCTACCAAGAAGGCAAATGGAATGTTGGCCTTCATTGCTAGAGGAATTGAATTTAAGAGCAGGGAGGTCATGCTGCAACTGTGCAGGGCACTGGTGAGGCAGTTCTGGTCTCCTTACTTGAGGAAGGATATACTGGCTTTGGAGACAGTGCAGAGGAGGTTCACCAGGTTGATTCCTGAGATGAGGCGGTTAGACTATGAGGAGAGATTGAGTCGCCTGGGACTGTACTCACTGGAATTCAGAAGAATGAGAGGAGATCTTAGAGAAATATATAAAATTATGAAAGAGATAGATAGATAGGGGCAGGGAAGTTGTTTCCACTGGTAGGTGGGACTAGAACTAGGGGACATAGCCTGAAGATTTGGGGGAGTAAATTTAAGATGGAGAAGAGGAGGAATTTCTTTTCCCAAAGGGTGTTGAGTCTGTGGATGTCTCTGCCCAATGAAGCAGTGGAGGCTACCTCAGTAAATATATTTAAGACAAGGTTGGATTGATTTTGCAAAGTAGGGAAATTAAGGGTTGTGGGGAAAAGGCAGGTAGGTGGAGATGAGTCCATGGCCAGATCAGCCATGATCTTATTGAATGGCAGAGCAGGCTCGACGGGCCAGATGGCCTACTCCTGCTCCTATTTCTTATGTTCTTATGATTTTTATATTTAACTTTTGAATGCAAGCTATCCTCCTCACAATGTCATGTCAAATGACTACGTGAAATACTCAACTGGGTCAAACCCCCTTAGAACCAGAGTCAATCAGAGAACACAAGATACTTCCACTAAACTCAGTTTGATTGCAATAAAGACCAAAAGTGGATTGGGGAATAAAGTCAGGAATGTGCTAGGATTTCAGTGCTAATATTTATACATAAATTATGATTTCCTGATCCTCTGTCAGAGTGCAGTTGATTAGTGAAGACTCTGTAGTCTCTTATTGTTGCTGTGGGAGGAGGTGACTCTGAGGTTTCATAGCTGCACAGGCAGTGTGCCAGAATCTCAGGTGTAAGACTGATGCCCAGAGGCATTTACCTATGACTCGGAGAGAAAGGTTAATCACCTCAGAGACAGCCCTGTCAGACAACATTATCACCTCCCAAACACTTGATACCACAGAGACATGAGAAAGATTCAGTTTCAGATGCAAGTGTCGCCCTCCTTGTGCACTCGCACGGAATGAGAGGTTCTGTCGGTGGCGAACAATGAGGAATTGTCTGAAAAAGGCAAACTGCCACCCGGAGCTGAGAGTCATCAAAACAGCTTCAACGAGGCGACCCCAGCTTCCCTCCCTGCACTGGGAATTCAAGGGAGGGTCTGCAAGGGTGTGGAACATAACTCTCCGGGGCAGTCCGACAGCCAGTGTGGCTTCTGGCTGAGCAGTAATTGATGGGAAGATGGTGGATGCTTTGACACAGAATAAATGGCAGGAACCTTTTATCTGCAAATGTTCTGTGCGCAGCAGCATTACTCCACTCATGTCCTGAATGGACATGGCTGCTGATCTGAGAATTTACCTCAGAACTAAGATTTGAATAAACTTAATTAACATAAACGTCATTCTGACAGAAGCTAAGTAAGCAAAGCCTAGAGACTGAAGCACATCCCCCCTCCAACTAAGTAGCTCCCTGTCACCATTTCCATGGCACAAGGATCTAATTAATATAGAGACTGCTATCAATGAGATGCCATTTCATTTGCTGTTCACTCACGCTGGAACAGTCGAACAGCAAAGGTGCATACATCAGGATGTTCTTCATTGACTGCAGCTTGGCATTCAACACCCTCATCCCCTCAAAACTAACCAATAAGCTCCTAGACCTTGGCCTCGGTAGCTCGTTGAGCTATTGAATCCTCGACTTGCTCCCTTGCGGACCCCCAGTCAGTTCGGATTGCCAGCAAACAATCTCCCCCACGATCTCCATCAGCACAGGTGCACCCCTCGCTGCGTGCCCTTAGCCCCCTGCCCTAGTTGTGGCCAAGTGCAGCTCCAATGCCATATTCAACTTTGCTGGCGACACCACTGTCATAGGCCGAGTCAAAGGTGGTGATGAATCAGCAGAAGGAAACCGATGGTACATGGACAGTCCTCATCAGAGGATCAGAGGTGGAGAGGGTCAGCAACTTTAAGTTCCTCGGTTATTATTTCAGAGGACATGTGGTGGGCCCAGCACGTAAGAGCAATTACAAAGAAAGCACATCAGCACCTCTACTGCCTTAGGAATTTGCGGACATTGGCATGACATCTAAAACCTTGACAGACTTGTACAGATGTGCAGTGGAGAGCATATTGACTGGCTGCATCACAGCCTGGTACAGACACACCAACGCACTTGAGCAGAAAGTCCTACAAAAAAGCACTGGATATGGCCCAGTTCATCGTGAGAAAATCCTCCCCACCATTGAGCACATCTACATGAAATGCAGCCTTAGGAAAGAAGCATCCATCATCAGGGTCCCCTACCACCCAAGAAGTGCTGTCTTCTCCTAAACTGCCATTAGGAAGAAGGTACAGGTACCTCAGGACTCACACCAACAAGTCAAGAGCAGCAACTACCCCTCAGCTATCAGAGTGATGAACCAAACTTCGTTCAACTTCACTTGTCCCAACATTGAAATGTTCCTACAACCAATGAACTCACTTTCAATGACTCTTCATCTCATGTTCTTGATATTTATTTGCTATTTATTAATTATTATTATTTCTTTCATTTTTTATTTGCTCATTTTGTTATCTTTTTGCACACTGGTTGAACGCCCCATTCACCTCTTTCATTGATTCTGACGTGGTCACTATTATATAGGTATATTGAGTATACCCACAAGAAAATGAATTTCAGGGTTGTACATGGTGACATAGACCTACTTTGATAATAAATTTACTTTGATCTTTGAACTTTGATCATTTCTGACATTGATGAAATTACAAAAGATTTGAAGGGCAGACAACCCATTTAGATTTATATACAGTAACTCTTAACCTGTCACTCAGTAAGACCTTCTAACTATTTAGCTTTTTGGTGTGTGCTGCAACTAGAAATTACTTACAGACTAGATCTGTAAATTCTGTGCTACATATGGACAAATTAAATCATAAGGAATATATGAGCGCATATAGAATTAGCACTCTGAATTACATGAGATTTCTTCAGCTGTCAGAAAGTCGTCAATATAAATTCAGCTCAGTTTGCTTATGACATGTCGTTGCTCTAACTGTTAGAGGTATGTCCAGTGCTTTTTTATGACCATCCGCGGTGACCCTGAGAAAGTAGTACGACAAAGTTGACATACAAGAGAAGCTCCAAAACTTTCTTCCTCGAAGGACATTATTGAACTAGTTGAGTTCTTATAATATTCCAGCAGTTTTGGTGTAGCACACACAAAATGGAGGAGAAACTAAGCAGGTTATTCAGCATCTATGGAGGGGAATGAACAGTCAACTCCTCGGGCCAGGATCCTTCATCAAGGCTGAAAAGGAAGCGGGCAACAGCCAGAATAAGAAGGTGGGGTGAAGGGGTAAGAGTGCAAGTTGTGAGGTGATAGGTGAAGCCAGGTGGGGAGGAAGACGGGTAGGTGGGATTGCAAGATGGAGTAAGAGACTGTGAGGTGATAGATGGAGGAGGTGAAAGGTTGAAGAGGGAATCTGATAGGAGGGGACAATGGACTATGGAAGAAAGGGGAGAAAGGGGAGAAGAGGGAGGTGATGATGGGCTGTTGAGGAGAAGAGAAGGGGTAAGAGGGGAGCCGGTATAGGAAATGGAAAAAGAGAGAAGGGTGATGGAATTTAGAGGAATTGACGTTCATGCCATCAGGTTGGAGGCTGACCATAAGGAATATGAGGTGTTGCTCCTGCAACCCGGGTCATGGTGAGAGTAGAGGAGGCCACGTTAAAACAAACGTGGCAGTTTTAGTTGAATTTGATTCTCATAGCAGACTCAGAAGCGAACAGATTAATGGAATTTAATCTCATCACTTGCATGATGGATTAAAGTGCACTATCCAAGATTGCTTTTCTGGTGCCCTGACGATTATACAAACATCGTAGCTCTACACATTAGTGGCAGGAGAAAAGTGTTAAGTAATGAAGGAGATCTCCTTGTAGTGGTACGTGAAGGGGTGCAACAGAGATGGAGAAAATAAGGAGAACTTACTCTCTTTTTTAAAAAAAAATTAGCTGGATTTGGAACTGCAATGATGTGACTTCGGGGCATGATCTACAAAAAGGTACATTGAAATTTAATGAAGAGGCACTGTGGCATAGCTTGAAGTTGCTGCCTCACAGCCTTAGTGACCCAGGTTCGATTCTGACCTCTGATACTGTGTAGAGTTTTACACATTTCCCTGGGATCACATGGGTTGCCTCTGGGGACTCTGATTTCTTCCTTGAACTGTGAAGGCTGCTGGGACAAATGGTGACTGTAAATTTGCCTGAGGATGTCAGAATCAGATCAGGTTTGATATCACTGGTATATGTTAGAAACATAGAAATAGAAAACCTACACCACAATACAGGCCCTTCAGCCCACAAAGCTGTGCTAAAAGTGTTCTTACTTTAGAAATTACCTACCGTTACCCATAGCTCTCTATTTTTCTAAGCTCCATTTACCTATCCAGGAGTTTTTTAAAAGACCCTATAATATCCATCTCCACCACCGTTGCCGGTAGCCCGTTCCACGCACTCACCACTCTCTGCGTAAAAAACTTACCCCTGACATTTCCTCTGTACCTGCTTCCAAGCACCTTAAAACTGTGCCCTCTTGCGTGAGCCATTTCAGCCTCCCTGACTATCCACTCGATCAATGCATTTCGTCATCTTATACCCTTATTCAAGTCACCACTCATCCACCACTGCTCCAAGGAGAAAAGGCCGAGTTCACTCAACCTATTCTCATAAGACATGCTCCCCAATCCAGAAAACATCCTTGTAAATCTCTTCTGCACCACTTCCTATAGTTCCCACATCCTTCCTGTAGTGAAGTGACCAGAACTGAGCACAGTATTCCAAGTGGGGTCTTCCCAGGGTCCTATATAATATTACCTCTCAGTTCTTCTCAATCCCACTGTTGATGAAAGCCAATGCACCATATGCCTTCTTAACCACATAGTCAACCTGCACAGCAGCTTTGAGTGTCCTATGGACTCGGACCCCAAGATCCCTTTGATCCTCCACACTGCCAAGAGTCTTACCATTAATACTATATTCTGCCATCATATTTGACCTACCAAAATGAACCACTTTACACTTATCTGGGTTGAACTCCAGCTGCCACTTCTCAGCCCAGTTTTGTGTCCTATCGATGTCCCACTGTAACCTCTGACAGCCCTCCACACTATCCACAACACACCCAACCTTTGTATCATCAACAAATTTACTAACCCATCCCTCCACTTCCTCATCCAGGTCATTTATAAAAATCAGAAAGAGAAGAGGTCCCAGAACAGATCCCTGAGGTACACCACTGGTCACTGACCTCCATGCTGAATATGACCTATGACCCCTCTTTGCCTTTTGTGGGCTAGCCAATTCTGGATCCACAAAGCAAGGTCCCCTTGGATCCTATGCCTCCCTTCTTTCACAGTAAGCCTTGCATGTGGTATCTTATCAAATGCCTTGCTGAAATCCAAATGTTTAGTCACATCCTCAAAAAATTCAATCAGGCTCGTAAGGCACGATCTGCCTTTGACAAAGCCATGCTGACTATTCCTAATCATATTATACCTCTCCAAATGTTCATATATCTTGCCTCTCAGGATCTTTTCCATCAACTTACCAACCACTGAAGTAAGATTCTCTGCTCTATAATTTCCTGGGCTATCTCTTATCACTTTCTTGAATAAAGGAACAACATTCACAATCCTCCAATCCTCTGGATCCTCTCCCGTCCCCATTGATGATGCAAAGATCATTGCCAGAGACTCTGCAATCTCCTCCCTCACCTTCCACAGTAGCCTGGGATACATCTCATCCAGTCCCGGAGACTTATCCAATGATGCTTTCCAAAAGCTCCAGCACATCCTCTTTCTTAATGTCTATATGCTCAAACTTTTCAATTTTCTGTAAGTCATCCCTACAATTGCCAAGATCCTTTTCCATAGTGAATACTGAAACAAAGTATTCATTATGTACCTCTGCTATCTCCTCCGGTTCCATACATACTTTTCCACTATCACACTTGATTGGTCCTATTCTCTCATGCCTTATCCTCTTGCTCTTCACAACTTGTAGAATGCCTTGGGGTTTTCTTTAATCCTGCTCGCCTAGGCCTTCTCATGGCCCCTTCCGACTCTCTTAATTTCATTCATAAGCTCCTTCCTGGTAGCCTTATAATCTCCTAGATCTCTATCATTACCTAGTTTTTTGAAACTTTTGTAAGCTTTTCTTTTCTTCTTGACTAGATCTTCAACAGCCTTTGTACATCACGGTTCCTGTACCCTGCCATTCTTTCCCCGTCTCATTGGAACATACCTATGCAGAACGTCACGCAAATATCCCGTGAACATTTGCCACATTTTGGTTGTACACTTCCCTGAGAACATCTGTTCCCAATTTATGCTTCCAAGTTCCTGCCTGATAACTTCATATTTCCCCTTACTCGAATCAAACGCTTCCCTAACTTGTCTGTTCCTATCCCTCTCCAATGCTATGGTAAAGGAGATAGAATTGTGATCACAATCTCCAAAATGCTCTCCCACTAAGAGACCTGACACTTGACCAGGTTCATTTCCCAATATCAGATCAAGTACAGCCTCTCCTCTTGCAGGCTTACCTACGTATTATGTCAGGAAATCTTCCTGAACACACCTAACAAATTCCACCCCATCTACACCCCTCGCTCTAGGGAGATGCCAATCAATATTTGGAAAATTAAAATCTCCCACTGTGACAACCATTATTATTACACCTTTCCATAATCTGTCTCTCTATCTGCTCCTCGATGTCCCTGTTACTATTGGGTCATCTGTAAAAAACACCCAATAGAGTTATTGATCTCTTCTTGTTCCTAACTTCCACCCACAGAGACTCAGTAGACAATCCCTCCAATGACTTCCTCCTTTACTGCAGCCCTAACACTAACTCTGATCAGCAGTGCCACATCCCCACCTCTTTTGCCTCCTTCCCTGTCCTTTCTGAAACATCTAAAGCCTGGCACTCTAAGTAACCATTCCTGCCCCTGAGCCATCCAAGTCTCTGTAATGGCCACAACACCATAGCTCCAAGTGGTGATCCACGCTCTAAGCCCTTCCATTTTGTTCATGATACTTCTTGCATTAAAATAGACATATCTCAAACCATCGGTCTGAGCATATCCCTTCTCTATCACCAGCCTATCCTCCCTCTTGCACTGTCTCCAAGCTTTCTCTGTTTGTGAGCCAACCACCCCTTCCTCCATCTCTTTAGTTTGGTTCCCACCCCTCAACAATTCTAGTTTAAACTCTCCCCAATAGCCTTAGTGTGGTGAACTACATATACCTGTCTGGACACGTCCCCCCTGCTGACTGCTCCTGTGGCTCCTCCCACTGACCCCTGTATAAAGGTGATTGGAGCCTGAGCCCTGCCCTCAGTCTCCAGGATATAGTGTGGTGGTCAATTGCTGCTTGTTCTTTCTTCCAGCCAATAAAAGCCTATATCTCGCCCCTCGTCTCCGAGAGCTATTGATGGTGCATCACTTAGCAAACCTCCCCACCAGAATATTTGTCCCCCTGGGATTCAAGTGCAACCCGTCCTTTTTGTACAGGTCACGCCTGTCCCAAAAGAGGTCCCAGTGATCCAGAAATCTGAATCCCTGCCCCTGCTCCAATCCCTCAGCCATGCATTTATCCTCCACCTCATTCTATTCCTATTCTCACTGTCGCTTGGCACAGACAGTAATCCTGAGGTTACTACCTTTGAGGTCCTGCTTCTCAACTTCCCTGTTGTCTGTTTTCAGACTTTTCCTACCTATGTCGTTGGTACCAATATGTACCACAACCTCCTGCTGTTTGCCTTTCCATTTCAGGATATTGTGGACGCGAACAGAAACATCACAGACCCTGGCACCTGAGAGGCAAACTACTATCCGTGTTTCTTTCCTGTATCCACAGAATCACCTGTCTGACCCCCTAACTATAGAGTCCGCTATCACTGCTGCCTTCTTCCTTTCCCTCCCCTTCTGAGCCACAGGGCCAGACTCTGTGCCAGAGGAGTACTTATTGTTAAGTAAGTTGTGGAAGTCGTTGTCTTCGTGGATCCATCCTGTAATGTGTTGGATTATTTATGGTTTTTCTTGGCATGTTCTATATCTATCATCTTTCATTTATTCTATTATGGCTATTGGACTTGTGTATACATGCGAGAAAATGTATCTCAGGGTTGTATATGGTAACATTTATGTCCTTTGATAATGAATTTACTTTGAACTTTGAACTCATCTATAAACTGGGGACAATTTACAGCGGCCGGTTAGCCTACTGACCTTGACATTTTTGAGGAAGTGTGAGGAAACCCAAGCATTCACAAAGAGAGCATGCAGATTTCCCACAGACAGCATTGTCGTTCAGGATTGAACCCAGGTCGCTGTCAGGCTGTGGCTCCATTAGCTGCACCAATCTGCTTCTCAAACTCTGCAACAATCTACTTCAGGCCTGCTTTTGTTTACTATATATGAGAGTAATTTGGAGATTAGAACTAAACTTCATGGAGACTGTTGATGCTGGAATCTGGAGCGATAAAACAAACTGGTGGAAAAACATATTGAGTCAAAGATTCAACGTACACTTATTATCAAAGTATGCATACAGTATACAACCTTGAAATTAGTCTTCCCACAGACAGCCAGGAAACAATGAAAACCCTTTAACCCATTCAAAGAAAAACACCAAACCACCCCACCCCCCCACATGAATAAAACAAATCGTGCAAACGGCCAAAAAAAGGGGCAAAAAAGATTGAAATCGCAGAATATAAAACTCAAAATTGGAGGAGTCCGGGCCCATTCAGTTCAGCTCAGTTGAGTTCAGTCTAGTGCTGTGTCAGGCACCATTTGTGGAGGGAAATGGACTGTCAATGTTTTGGGTCAGGCCCCTTCCTCTGGACTGAAAGATGGGGCCAGACAGTGTGAACAGGTGAGGGATAGGCTTAGGCTGCTGCCCCAAGTTGGGTGGAAGGAAGAATCTACTGATGAAGCATTGCATGACAGCATTCTAAGGTTGGCAGTATATGAAAAGTGTGTTAAGTACCTAACAATATGAAGACTTATGAAATACTGCATGTTTATGATGACAACACAAGACCATGAAAAAAACAAATAGTCTTGGTTTCACTTCTATAGTTAAATTTATTAAATCAAGAAATTAATTTTGCTACTGAATAAGATCTTGTGGAGGAAGAAATGGAGCTAATGTTTCAAGCTCATGACCCTTCATTCAATGCCATAGCACAATGATAGAGAGCAGGAGGCTCCCAAACTGGGTCTAGGACCCCTTGCTTAATAGTATTAGTCCATGGCATAAAAAAGGTTGGGAACCCCTGATTCAAAGGGAGACAAGAATAAACTAGGAAATTATGGAGTAATTGGTTTTACTTCGTTTGTTCGTTTGTTATGTGCCATGTTGTATGATGTGAGCAATCGTGATCTTTCCTTGACTAAGATTGTTCTGGCAAATCTTGCTACAGAAGTGGTTTGCCATTGCCTTCTTCTGGGCAGCGTCCTTACAAGATGGGTGACCCCCAGCCATTAGCAATACTCTTTAGAATCTGTCTGCTTGGCGTCAGTGGTCGCATAACCAGGACTTGTGATGTGCACCAGCTGCTCACGTGACCATTCATCACCTGCTCCCATGGCTTCTTGTGACCCTGATCAGGGGTGGGGGGAGGGCTAAGCAGGTGCTGCACCCTCGCCCAGGGTGACCAGCAGGCTAGCGGAGGGAAGAAGTGCCTTACACCTCCTTTGGTAGAGACGTACCTCCACCCCGCCACACTGCATGTAGGGGAGTCTAAAACTAAAGGGCTTAACATTAAAGTGAGAGGGAAAAGATTTCAAAGCAAACCAAAGAGCAACTTCTTCAAACAGAGTCTGGATGGAAAAAGGGAATGAGCTGAATGAGCAGGTACACTCTCAACATTTAAAGAACGTTTGGACAGTTACATGGATAGGTTTAGAGGTATGGTGCTAAAAGCAATAAATGTGACCGGCTCAGTTGTCAAATTAGTTGCTATGGAGAAAGTGGGCTGAAAAGGCCTGTTTCAGTGTTGAATCTGTGGCTTCAGGTGATCCTGATTGGGTGAGTGAGGGGTGGAGCAGGTGCTACACCCTGCCCAAGGGTGACCTGCAGGCAAGCGGGGGTAAGAATCACATTACACCTCCTTTGGTAGAGACGTGTCTCCACCCCACCCGTCAGCTTTTATTTCAATTGTTTGTAAATTTATGAAATTTCACCGCTCATGAAAAGCATGATTGGACTGGGATCTTGGCACATCAAATTTTAAAACCTCGAAAGCCATGTCATGGTAGGCCAGCGGTTCCCGACAGCAAAAAAAAAGAGGGACCAGATGCTTAAACAGCACAAAACAAAATGCTGGAAGAGCTCGGAGGGTCGAGCAGCTGTTGTGGAGGCAAATGGTATATGTCTGCAGTACATTTTGTGTTGAAACCCTGCATCAACATCGAGAGCAAAGAGGAGAGATTCCCCTCTCTGCCCAACACATGGGAAGTCCTGATCATTAAGTTCTGATGTAAGATTTAAACCGAAATATTAGCTATCCTTCTTTCTCATCAGATATTGTCTAACCTGCTGACTATTGCTTGCACTTTCTCTTTTTAGTCAGATTTCCAGCATCTGCAGTGATTTATCCTGATTATTGAAATACTGTGTGCTGGAGGAGGGAATAATTAAAGCCATGCAAAAGATATGATCAGGAATGAAGAACTGAAGTTACTAAAACATGTAGAGATTTATTCACTGAAAGATTGAAAGATGACCCAGTTGAGTTCTACAAGATAATTCTTGTTTTTGATAAACTAACTTGTAAAATAACAATAAAAATAATAATAATAGATTGTTTCTATTGGTTCACAAGAGAGAAGACATATAAAAGTTAACAAAGTTAAATGTGTTGCAATACACAACAGTCTACAGCTGGGGTTCCCAACCTTTTTTATGTCATAGAGCATTAACATTTACCAAGGACCTCAGGTAGGAACTGCTGTTCTACAGTGTTGTTCTTTTTAAAGGAAATATAATTGTTTCTTGAATGCTAAACATGATGCTGAGAAATAATAAGGTTGTAGGCCCAATGAATTGCCTCTTTCTGGTCTCTTGATCCAGGGGCCCGTCACCACTCGTTCACTATCAGTTATTGAATCACATGAGAATTTAAAAAAACCCTCTGAGGTAAAGCAGAGGGAAGATTATTCATTCAACGACTGCAGTCTCAAAATGAAGTCAGCAACCTGCACAAGACGGTGTAAGTCAGAGGAAAAGATACTGTGTCCCCCTATTGCTGTTAAAAATATCCCGTGTGTTGCTTTCCACACAGACCCCGATCGTCCTACTGATGTGAAATTCGACACTGAGAATCCAGAGAGATGCTAAAAGGGTGAAAGGTCAATCTTTTCAGCAAGCTTCACTCTTTTGCAGGTTTAATAGACTTTAGATAAATCTTTCTGGCCTAATTATTCAAGCATATCTTATAGTCAAGACCCATTCTTAGGCAGGATGTAAGCAACATGGCTGCTTCCAAGCTGACGTAAATTAATTTATGCAAGTAACTGCCTAAAGCATCTTGCAGAAACAAATGTCTATGAAAAGTTAATTCATAACGTTTTAGTTCATGGAAACTGAATACAAGTTCCTTCTCAATTGGCTTTAGTTTTATCAGCTGATATGAAGCTACGCAATTCGGTCAAACCATATTAAAAAATTGTGAAACATCTGATATTCTGATGTCCAAGGTATCCCCCCCCCCCCTTTAGAAAGGTAGAGCGTTCCTATGAAACCTTTCTTAAGCCGAAACGGCGTAAAGCGAAGAACCATTAATTTATACGGGAAAAATTTTCTTAAAAGCGAAAATCCTCTTTGTAATGCGAAAACAGGTTACTAATGTAGATCTTTTGTAAAAGTGAAGTGGTGTAAAGCGAACATTCGTAAAGCAGGGGGATACCTATACTTATAGACTTGCTGGAAAGAAGATCCGGGAACCACCGCAAATCTAAATCTTTAGACTGGAATAACTCAATTTATTAAGAGAATGACGGACAATTTCCAACCTTTTCAGTAAGTACCACAGAAGTATGTACCTCAAATTGTTCATCATGTAAACTAGTCAGTCAGTTGGACTACGGTATATCACTTACTTTATATACTGAAGTGAGTTTGATCTCAATTCATAATCTTTAGATTCAGCAAAATATTACTTTATCTAATTTCTGAAAAAATGGGGAAATAGTCGAGAGATAGAACACGGAAGTAGCTTCTTCTGCACGTGGAGCAACAGGTGCCCATTTTCACATTAACATAAGCAGAAATGACAGAAAAAAATCTTAGCAGTCCATGCAGTACCCATGGAAAGAGAAACCAGTTAATGTTTCATCTCAGTAGCCCTTCATCAGAGGGGGATGTGAAGGGTAAGATTTTTACTCAGAGATGCCTGGAATGTACGGTGGTGGAGTCAAATACATTAGAAGCTTTAAAGACAGTTTTAGAAATGCACATGAATGTGAGGAAGATGGAGGGATATGGACATTGTGTAGGTAGGAGGGACTCATTTTAGGGGCTTTTTTGATGTACTTTTTAGCTGGTTTGGCACAACCTTGTGGGCCGATGGGCCTGTTCATCTTTTACGTTCTATGTTCTGCGTCTGGTTGGCTTCTCCTTGCACGGGTGTACTTGACTGGCTGAGTTCCTCCAGCTTCCTGCTAACACAAGAGATTTTGCAGAGGCTGGAAACCCAGAGAAGCGCACACGAAATGTTTGAGGAAATCAGCAGGGCAGGCAACTGTGTATTCATTGCCACTCATTCCCAGGCTCCACCATTCATCTGCACAGGAGTAATTTGGTGGCCAATCAACCAAGATTTTGGGAGCGGAAGGATCTGAAGGAAATTGGCATGGTCACGGTGATGATGTGAAAACTGGTCACAGACAGCAGAGAGGTCACAGTTATTAGTCTATGCTGCTATACCATCCATTATTAGTAAAATCTTATGAAATCTTGCCCTCTGGCTAAATACAGCACTCCCCGGAACACAAACGTACAAATTAAGAAGAGGGAACCTGCAGTGGTATAAACGACAGACCAGCTTTTTTCCTGCATAAATCTATCAAAATACAAACGGCTGTACCTTTCAGCACTCTGCACAAACAAAAAATATTCACCACAGAATCTGTATAGAAACTCTTCATATAGCAATAGTTACACGCTAACTAGTCAACTCAATATTCTGAAGGGTGGGGACGGATAAATTATGGTGAAGTGTGCTAAGTTGGGAAACGACGAGTAACTTCCAAATCTGTACAATGGAAGTCTTTCCCCAGGCCTGGATGTCTATAAAAGCTCATTCATATCCATTATTAGGAATAATTTTTGCGCAGACGGAGCCCCAAGTGAGAGACTGCAGCTGTCAGTCTTGGCAGTGATTAACCTTTGCAGTATGCACAGATTATTCTGCACCTGAGCCTCTGCAAAGAGCAGGGTGTCAGTCAGTTTGTTACAGAGAGCAAGGGTCGCCAACGTATATGTCACAAGACAGTAACCTCCGAGGACAAAGGGGCCATCTCATTCGCAGGATACTCAACTCCCACTGACCTCCATGGTGCATTCCTGTCTGCCAGTGCTCGCAGCTAGCGCTAGAAAACAATAGTGGGCAATTGATGGAGGACTCAAGTGACAAAGATTGACTGGAAACTACTGAGTGAAGTGAATAGAGAATAGATGATGATCTCTGACAAATTGGGATATTAATCGTCAGGCCACAGTACTCCATCGCTGAAAGAGAGAGGCTTGTGCTGCAGCAGCTGCTGGTTAGAATGAAGAAACGAGAGGGATACAGGTCAGATTAGGAACTACAGGCAATGAAGGATCATAGAGTGAAGATGGGGCGGTCATGCCTAGCTAGGAATAGCCTTTCTTAATGTAGTGCTTATATTCCTCATGCATCGCCGTGTAATTGTTCATAACTTTTAAAGCACAATGGAAGGGTGTATCACGCCAGGGGTCCACATGAGTGGCCGTAGTGCCGAGTTAAAAATCCGTGTTAATGCTACAAATGACGCCAGGAATGAGGAGAGTTTCACACTGTTTTCCACATTTATACGCAATGTTATTATTATGAAAAAAAGTTTATCTTTGAAATAAAGGAAAACTTTAAGAATATAATTTGTTACAGTAAATGGCCAAACTCCTGAACAATGAACAAAGTAAAATGTAAAGCAGCAATTTATATTTTTTTTACTTATTGAGATACAGAGTGATATAGGCCCTTCTGGCCCTTCCTGCCCTTCGAGCCAGGCCGCCCAGCAACCCCTGATTTAATCCTAGCCTAATCATGGGACAATTTACAGCGGCCAGTTAACGTACCAACCAGTACATCTTCGGACTGTGGGAGGAAACCGGAACTCCCCGAGGAAACCCATGCGGTCACGGGTAGAATGTACAAACTCCTTACAGGCAACAGCAATTGATTCACCAGGTTTTGAATTGAACTCAGTACCTGGATTGAAAACCAGGTATTGTTACCATTCTTTAATGCTACCCTCTTCCCTGATCCTTCCACTTATGACAGGGGTTCCCAAGCTGGGGTCCATGGACCCCTTCTTAATGGTATTGATCCATGGCATAAAAAAGCTGAGGAGTCTTGTCGACAACAGTATTTCTCCTGGCATTTAAACAAAAAGTTAAATTATATTACTTGATTTCTGGAAAATCGGCACAAAGTTTTCTCGTGCCCAAAGAGTTAAAGATGGTTTAAATGAATCCAACAGAAATATTTGACCTTGAGTCACTGGCTTCAACCTCCTGAAATAACCCTAATCTGACACTTCTAGTTTTATTCTGAAGCGTCATGATTAGCAGTTAAAGATCACTCTCCTTATGAGCCAGTTGTTTCTAAGCACTGCAATTTACCCAAAGGACCAATTTCTGAATTAAATACTGATGGAGGGAAGGTTAAGTACCCTCGAGACCAATTTTGATTGAGTCAGTTCATCCTTAAAAATCCAACATGCTACTATACAGCAAAGAGGAAATCGGGTTGTTTATTCATTACACCTGGCAGAACTTCAAATAAATGGTTGGATTACATAGTATGCAGTGTCTGTGAGAATTTATTAAGATTAATTTCTTTTAAAGCAACAAAATAATTTGTTTGCTACATTACGTTTTATTGCTGATCTCAGAAAAATAACTTATTTCATAAATAGTGAATTGCTATGATTATTATAAATGTTATAATTAGGTAAACACGATAGCTCTGTTCACACAGGAAGACCGTATAATGAGCAAAAATATAAACCTCCTATTGATAGGCTTTTGGTGACATTGGTTGAGGAGGAAATGTGAAATCTTCAGTGACTGAAGTTGATTAAAAACTGAATTGCTAATTAATTTCCCCTGTATTAAATGCCAAGTACTGTCATTCTTTGTTGCTGCCCTCTTCCTTGATCGACTTGAAGACTGTAAACTTCTTGCTTCTCCTTCCTTAGAACATAAGGTCTTTCTAAAACCTATTTACTGTGGCCTCGGTTTACTGTCCCCTCTGGATATTTCTGACTGTGCATGCATACTTCTCAAAGTTTGTATCAAATGCACACATTGAGAGAATTTTCCTTTATAACAGTAACTTTTTTAGAGCTTTTTTGTGGAAGGAACGCATCGTTTTCTGACAGATCGGGTTAAAGGTACTGCCAATGTCCATCAGGTTATTGATGATTTTGTCATTTTTTGCAGGCTGCATGTACGTTGGAATAAGAGCACTTTATGGCATGCATTGCCAACGCTTCTCACAGCATGAAGTAATGCAATTAATGCATCCACTTGTGCCAAAATGAGGCCATACTCAGGGTGGACGAGCAACACTTTATACAGCCTCCAACCTGATGGCATGAATATTGATTTCTCCTTCCGGTAATTTTTTCCCTTCCCCTTCTCTCTTCTTCTATTCCCCACTCAGGCCTTTAACCATTCTCACCTGCCTATCGCTTCCACCTCCTTCCCTTTCTCCTATGGTCCACTCTCCTCTCCTATTGAATTCCTTCTTCTTTGGCCCTTTACCCTTCCCATACACTTGGCTTTATCTTTCACCTTCAGGCTAGCCTCCTTCCATTCCCCCAATTTTTTTATTCTGGCATCTTCCCCCTTCCACTTCAGTCATGAAGAAGGGTATCGGCCTGAAACTACAACCATTTATTTATTTTCATAGATGCAGCCTGGCCTGCTGAGCTCCCCCAGCATTTTGTGTGCATTGCTCTGGATTTCTAGCATCTGCAGACTTCCTTGTGTTTATATTGTACAGTCGTATTAGAATCAGACACAGCTTCTGTTAAACGCAGGAGGAAAATCCCATTCAAGATCTTCGAGCTGAATGAGCACAGGGAAGAACATGATAACATGTTTTCCTTGGTTGACTATTCATTATATGTGGAGTTTTTGCCCATCTCAAGTAGCTCACAAAACAGAAGACTTGCCTTTTCAGAGGGCAGTTCCAAGTCAACTATATAGGATGACATGCCTATTGAACCAATGTACTTTTGCAACTGGGTTAATGAAGGCTCTGGACCTGTTCTCACTGGAGTTAAGAATGAGGGGGAGATCACATTGCAACCTATTGAACACTGGTGATGACTGCAAGTTGAGGATCTGGTGAGGGGCGGGGTTTAGATTTGTGATTTGTTTATTATAACTTGAGATTTGGGTCAGAATGAGAGCATGCTTTTGCTTACAAACTGTGGTATCAGATTGTCTGATTTCCAGTCTTATTCTTTACAATGTCACTATGTTAAAAAAAGTGTTCCAATCAGTGGCCTTTCAAAAAAGTGTTTAGTCTTTTCCAAGTGACCTTTGAAACATCCCAAGTTTAGGAATGATGCATCAGAACTGCCCATCTCTGACTCTCTCTGTCCCTGCCTCTGACACTCTCTCTCTCTCCCTCCCCACCCCTCTATATCTCTCCTTCTGTCCCTGTATATCTCCTTCCTTCCAAGGTGGTTCTCCCCTTGGTTTGTTGGCCACCAGCATGTGACTCCCTTTTGAGAAAAGCTGTCCCCCTCTCCTTGGGTCCTGATGAGGTCACATTTCCAAAGATGAAGTCATTGTGATGTTGTTCGGTGTCATCAAGGTAGTGATTGTTTGCTCTTTTGTATTAACCTGATCGATTAGGCACATTCTGTCCCCTTTTGCCCCCCCCCCCAGTTAGTCTCTACTGGGAGGCCAACCAGCACGTCTGTCTGGGCATTTCATTTACCCCTCAATCTCTCCCTTTGCCCTTTCATTGTTGAGATGAATGTATCAATAATGATATATTTATTGCAGCGTGAGAAATTTATTCGACCAATGTATTACAATTTATTTAAACGGGTTGGTTACAAACTTCAAAAGGCCAGATCTCCCAAGAGTGAGATACATGAAACTCAAGACCAGCATGAAATTCAGGCAGAGGCTGTGGTTTCCAGCGACAGGGCGCTCGGAGTTGGGAAGATGGGGCTTCCCAGCAAACAGGTGGAATGAAATGACTTGTTGCTTGCACCGAAGATGGTGGACAACAAGGAGGACGGCAGCCCACCATTGGCCGAGTCACGGGTACTTCCACTGAGTGCTGGGTTACCTAACGAAGACCCAGAACCAGTCCCCTAAGAGCAGTAGTTTGATATCGATCTCAAGTCACTCAGATGTCGAGGGCGAGGACGTTTCTGCCACCGCTTCCTGCCGGGCTGAGAAAACGCATCAGAGATAAGCTACCATCTTACACAGGAGACTGTTCCGAATTTATTCCCTCCCGTGACAGCCTCTGCAATCAGTAATGGAGTTTTTTCATCAATCAAGGAAGGGAGCAGCATCCAAGACAGATCCTCCGGACATTGTGGCTTCCTTTCAACGCACTTCAGTGCATTTTAAATCCTGGAAGACAGGCATCCAAAAACCCGCCAACAAAGGACCTACAGCCAGCTGACTGCGGAGATGCCTGACTAAATAATTCTACAGTAAATAACTATGTTGTAAATAATAACTTATTAATGTATCACTATACTAAATAATTTCAATATAAGACATAAGTGAAGCTATTGCCCTTTTGGCGAAGGTTTGAACTGACATGTTTGTTAGAGTTGTTTTATCATTGTCATTTTATTGAGATATAATTAAAAAACTCCTGTTGTTTGCCATACAGTCTGATCACTTCATGTATAAGTAGAGTATTGTGCAAAAGTCTTAGGCACCTATGTATAGCTGAGGTGACTAAATAATGAGCAAGGGCCATGGCAAGGTAGAAGGGAGATCAAAATTAACCGTTTAATGTATGACAAGTTTGTTCAAGAGTCTGATAACATTGAAATAAAAGCAGTCCTTAAGTCTGGTGATATGTGCTCTTATGTGCCAGGTGGTGCTGGGAGGGTTACTTCAGAGGGGCACCTGAAAGCAGAGGCTACAGAGCAAAGATGTAGAGTTTTGACTTGATGATCTGATACGGGGTTTCAACCTGAAACATCGGCAATTCCTTCCCCCCAACAGACACTGCTCAACCTGCTGAGTTCCTCCAGCAGATTCTTTGTTGATACGGAGGGAAAGTATTGCCCCCCAAAAGAATTATAAGATTGAACGATTTTCAGTTTCTAGTGGTTCCTCTGTGGACTGGTAATTCAGCACTATATGGAAAATTGAACAAAGGACAGTATGGCACAGACCAGGCCCTTTGGCCCACAATGTTGTGCCAACCCTTCAATCTACTCCAAGACCAATCTAACCTTTCCCTTCCACAAAGCCCCCCATTTTTCTTTCATCTAGGTGTCTATCACTCTTAACAATCTCAAACTTATCTACTTTTATTACCACCTCTGGCAGTGTGTTCCACCCACCTACCACCCTCTGTGTAAAAACCCAACTGTGACATCCCCCATTATACATCCCTCCGAAAAGCCCCCTCATATTAGCCACTTCCACTGTGGATAAAAGTGCCGGCTGTCCACTCAGCTAATGCCTCTTATCATCTTGTACGCCTCTAGCAATTCATTTTCCACCTTCCTCCTCTCCGGAGAGAAAAGCCCTAGCTCGCTCAGCCTATCCTCATATGACATACTCCCCAATCCAGGCAGCATCCTGGCAAATCTCATCCGCACCCTCTCTATCCTATAATGAGGAGTTTGATGTTTAATGCCTCTGAGCAGACCTTACAGTGGAAGATTGAAGTATGCTGCTCAAAGAGGCCTCTTTAGTCCAGTTTTAGTGCTGACTAGAACGCTGGACTAGTGAAAAATCAATTGCAAAACTCACTCCCCCTACCTGACGTCTTCATCTGAATATTGGTCTGTATCAGTGTAATATTTCTATTTCCTACACAAAAGAGACCCAGCATTACCTTCTGTGAGGTAGATAGAAAAGAAAAGACTTGACTACTTTGGGCTGAATTTGAGCCTTGACCTGTATGGTCATAAATCGTCCAGTGATCCAGTGGTCAGTGAAAAGTGCCTTTTGCTCTCGGAGGCCTTAAACAATATAACTTGCTGTGAAACACTCAACATCTCATAACTCATGGTAACACCTCAGCAAAGATCAGCCCATCATCTATATATTCTGGTTAAAAAAAAACACCCAAATAAAATCTTGAGATGTTAAATTATCAAATATCTCGATGCACAATGATATTTCAGAAATAGCTCATGTATAAAGTTGACCCTTCCTTTGGACCTCGCTCATCCAGTTAGACGTGTTTAATTTCAATTAAAACAAAATAATTTGAAATTGCAAAACTCTGCTGAATGGATTTACTTTTAAATTTGTGAATTAGAGCATGCAAAATCCAAAATTATCAACAGGTAGAAACCTTGGCAACAGTTCCTGGAGTACAGTATTACTATAACAATACTGTCTGTAGGTACATTCTCTCAGCAAAAGAAACAATAGTAGGAAATCTCTTGGTATGAATCACTTAACTATAAACAGCCACCAAACAAAAACATTCATAATGACATGAGTCCTACTTACGTTTTTGTGGAAAACTGATAATTATTTTAGACGGGCTGTATAAGGACATTGTGCTCCATGAAACAAGAGTTCAATACAAATCCTTTTGGCACAAGTTGAAAGAAGGACTGACACTCCCTACACATTCCTGTAATAGGTTACAGGTGTATCTGAAGAAGCACGAGGACCTGTTTGTCCGTGCAGGTGTGGAATTCTGTGGCCTCAGCTGAGAAAGACAGGAAACATTCTTTAAGTTTCTGTTTTTACCAGTCATTCTCTGCAGCATGAACAGAACACACACAGCTTCTCAAGCTGGACCTCAGTTGTGAATTGTACTCTCCTGCAGTGACAACACAAAAATACACAATATACCGAAAATTATTTTGAGATATGAAAGAAACTATAGTCACTTTGTTTCTTTATAGAAGTATACATTCGGTGGCCATTTTATTAGGTACACCTGCTTGTTAATCAAATCAACCAATCATTTAGAAAGCTCAATGCATAAGAGCATGCAGACATGGTCAAGAGGTTCAGCTGCTGTTCAGACCAAACATCAGAATGGAAAAGAAATGTGATGGAAGTGACTTTGGGGTGGTTGGAGTATCTCAGAAACTGCTGATCTGCTGGGGTTTTTACACACAGCAGTCTGTAGATTGTACAGAGAATGGTGCCAAAAAAAAACAAGGAACATATCCATTGAGTGGCAGTTCTGTGGGCAAAAATGCCGTATTCATGGGAGGGGTCAGAGCAGAATGGCCAGACTGTTTCAAACTGACAGAAAAGCAACAGTAACTCAAATAACCACAACAACTGTGTGCAGCAGAGAATCTCTGAATGAAAAGCATGTCGAACCTTAAAGAGGTTGGGCCACAGCAGCAGAAGACCACACCGGGTTCCACCTAATAAAGTGGCTACTGGGTGAATAAGATCTTTATCGGAGAGTCCGAAGTGCGCTATGAAAGGACTAATACCTCGCCAAATGCAGCGAAGTTGACGTAAACCTGGAGATGACTAAGAAATGGGATGCGGTTCGAACCAGTATCCTGGTGCCACCACTGGATGTCTCTGTTTTAGAACTGTCATCCAAAACAATAATGCGCTCTTGACATCTAGTGGCAGGAACACCACAACCAGTCTGAAGGTTGATTTGTTTGGAATCAAGTGAAGTTGCAGGAGCATTGTTGGTATACCAAAAAGACTTGAGAGCGAATCTTTTGTTTCTTGCAATAAGCCAACATGCAAATTGAGAGAGCAATGTCACAATCCCAAAGTAGGTTTGCAAATGCTTACATCTAAGTTTGGGTAACGAATAGAAAGAAAGTTGACTCCAGACTTATTCAGCCCAAGGATCCCACAGGCTATGTATCTATATGATTGCTCAGTAAAGGAATTGCAATTCAGTATAGTTTGACTTTGTCATTTTCCTAACATTAAAAAGTTTGTTGACCAAATGTGTCCACTGCTGAACCCAATGACTGCAGGCAACCTCTCACTCCACACGGGTTGATGGCTTTGAGATTTTCCTGCAGCGACAAGCACTGTACAGGCTGAATGAGATGGCTGTGGGAGTTGGAATCAGCCTGTGGCAGCACCTAAAACAGCCGTCAATCAGAGAAGCCCCCACGTAAACCAACTGCCAATCATTCCTAGGCTGACTGATACAGCAGTCAACAGTGGTGCTGCAGTCTTTTGACAAGGTAATTATAGCAAATGTGCCCAGCCTGGTGTACTGAGCAGTTTATGGAGGATAACCAGCCTGGATTATCGATTGTTCAGGGCAAGAAATTTGTCAATGTCGCCACTTTTCTCCCAGGTGCTGCCTCATGAAACATTTTCATCCCAACTGAACCAATAGCTCCTGGTAGTGTTGTCATAACTTCTTTGTGTTTTTTTAATTATTCAGTGTTTGTTCAACCCATAATTAGACATTTTTAAATGTAAGTGGTCATCAAATTGCATATATATATATATATCTATATATTGCCAAGGAGAATGAACACTTTCTGGTTATCTAAAAATTTTTAATTACTCTTTTAGAAAAAAACTTACTTTATGCTGGTTCTTCAAAGTGAACTCTACTCTCAAACAAGTAACGATGTACTGAGAAGATCGCTGCTTTGTTGAGAGAATTGTTCCACCTAAGGTTGTGAGAAATTTGAACAGTTAAAGGTTCAATGATTCATTTAATAGCAGAGAAAGCATGCAACCTGAGGTTCTTACTCTTCACAGACATGTACGAAATAAGAAACTGCAAAGAATGAACAATAGAAAGATCAAAGCCCCATACCCTCCCTCCCTTCAGAGTCACAGATGTCCATAGCAAAAGAGAAAACAATCTAATCGTCATGATTGAGCTTACTCTTTGTTAGACCATTCCAGAGCTGGCAACCACTTACTTGGTCTCCACTTCATCACCTCCACCTCCTTTCCATGTTCCTACAACACTCCACCTCCACACCCTGCTGCTCTCCACAGATCTGTATCTCATCTACTTCCATATTTCAACCCATATTCTTTGAGGAAACGCCATGGATTACTATTACAAATCCTATTAAAAAAACACATTTTCAACTAGGATCTGCTGTTAGAGTTCAAAATGTATTTGAATTATAGAAGTCACTTTAGGCCTGAAAAAGGATTCAAATATGAACAGCACAATAAAATCTATTATGTTGTCAGGACCTCGGCTGGCATCTCAAAGACTTGGCAAAACCATTTATAATTTATAATACTCGGCCAAAGATTAACTAGATCCAATCCCAGTAATGAGATAATTGGAGAAATGGAGAACTGATCATTGCAGTGATACCACTGGTTACCCCTACCTTTGAATAACATCTATAAAGAATGCTGCCACAGGAAAGTAGCATCCATAATCCAGAACCACCCCCCCCCCGCCCCCCACCATCCAGGCATTGCTCCCTTTTCAATGCAGCCATTGGGAAGGAGGTGAGAAGCTTTAGGCCTCACACCACCAGATCCAGGAGCAGTTCAACCTTCAGAATCCTGAACCAGCTTCACTCTCCACAACACTGGACTACACTGAACTGATCACTGAACACAACCTGTAGACTCACTTTCAAGAGCTCTACAACTCACGCTCTTCATTCATTCATCCCTCCGTCCATCCATCCATCCATCCATTCATTCATCCATTTAGTTATTTGTTTATTGATTTGCACTGATCGACTTTTTTGCACATTGGTTGTCAGTCATTGTGTATGTTTTTCAATGATTCCATTGTATTTCTTTCTTCTACTGTGAACACCTACAAGAAAATGAATCTCATGGTAGTATTTGGTGACAAATACATATTTTGATAATCAACTACTTTGAACTTTGAAGTAGAAAAACAAGGAGGAAAGGACATCCTCAAATGTTATTGAATGATTGCTCTTGTTAGATTAATGTCAACTTACAAAATATGACAGAGGTTTGCTAAGATAGTAATAGTACAATGTAAACTTGGGTCTAAACCTGTAAACTAAGAAATGAATATGAATAGTAACCAGGAGGGAGCAAAACAGAACGTACTTATTTGATGTTACATAAATAGATAGGATGCTGCATCAACAAGCCCCTTGTTCATTCTGAAAATTTCACCCAGATCTAGAATTGTCCCTTAGGTCTGGAGGGAGATGCACATCCTAAGATCAAGCAGTTAAATTTTGGGGAAATTTTACTGAGAATGTGGATATGACTTGCAATCAAACTTTTATCAAGGTAACACACAGCATGGTATTAAATAAATGGTGTGGCAGGCAAAACTTCAGTTGAAAAGGAATTGGTTGCAATCTCAATTTTATTAATGCCTACATATTTGAGTTCTTTCTCTTCACGATTACCATTAACGATTTGAATGAAGGCTTTCTAAATGAATAGTTTTATGGATTGTTGATACCGTTAGAATCTTAAATGTACCTACTACCCTTAAGCCACTGGTGCTTAGGGCAGCAATGAAGGTCCTCCATCTCTGACGGTGTTCAGGGTTTCCTTCGTCATGTCAGTAGCTCGGTTTTCACTTCTGTCAGTCATGCGGGTTCCAGGTGGAGACTCTGGCTTGCAGTCACACTCAGATGCAGAAGGATTCTGCATTACTGTTACCTTAACAGTTTTGTTTTAGCATTCAGGGTTGTTAGCCCTGTGTTGAACCCCCAGACCTGGAGGACCGGTGGACCACTCTTCGTCTGCCCTCTACCCTTTGACCTGCTTGGCATGGGTGACCTTACCAAGAGCCAAAGCATAAAGCCCTGACTCCAGCTCACATAAGCTCTGCAGGTTATTGAGGCACGCAAGTCTCCAAACTCCACAAGGTTCTCTTGGATGAACCTTAAATGTAAAAAGTCTAAAATCAGATGAAGACAAAGTGATGGAATAGATCCAAACCTGGAAAATGACATTTATTATTAATAAATGTAGTATTGTGCATAAGTATAACTGATGCCAGATATTTGTACACTGCACAACAAACTGAACTAAAGAGGACTGATCATGAAAAATACTGAGATGCTAAGACTAGATAAACCCAAGGGTTCACGACCAAAGCCATGAGGCTATAGGAAGAACAAGTACAAGTGGGTGTATTGTTAAGTGATGCAACAGAAAAGAAACAACATGCAGTGAAGTTGTCCTTGTCCAAGACCTGGTCACATTTCACTTAGAGGTTAGTGCCCAGTTTTGGTCTCCTCACATGGTGTTGGGAAAGGTTCAGAGAAGGGTCACCAGACATGTGTACAGTTTACAGGCTCTTGGATACAAAAAAGTGCAGAGACAGTCTGGGTGATTTGAATAGGGCTGTTGACACAATGAATTGGAATCTGTTCTATGTGGCTAGACTACTTGCATTAGCTGGGTCAGAGGGAACCGGAGGGAGCACGTGGCTTTAATTCAATTATTTCTTCACTAATAGGATGTGGAATTATTGCCAAACCAGGCACTTATTGATCCAATCCCAAGCTGAGGAGCCAATGAGGAGGCAACTACTCTGTGTGAATGGAGTCACGCAGAGTCCAGACTGGTCAGGAGGCTAAATTCCCTTCCCTGAATGACAAGCTGTTTTTATGACAATACAATTACCTTGATACCATTACATTAGATATCCCAAAGTTCTTTAATTATTTGGACTTAAATCCCCAAAAAAATGTCTTGATGTAAATTGTACGCATGCCTTCATATCGAAGGTCCTGGACTTCTGGAATCCAGCTCTTTAACATAGCCTAAATGCTGGAGGAGCTCAGCAGGCCAGGCAGCATCTATGGAAAAAAGTCGTCGAGGTTTCGGGTCAAAACGTTGACGGTACGTTTTTCCATAGATGCTGCCTGGCCTGCTGAGTTCCTCCAGCATTCTGTGTGTGTTGCTCAGATTTCCAGCATTTGCAGATGTTCTCTTGTGTGGAACATAAGCCGCAATGTCACCATACCCACAAATGAAGTATAAAGTTAGTGGCCACTTTATTAGGTACAGAGGTGGACCCCAGAGTGATCTTCTGCTGCTGTAGCCCATACCTGTCAGTGTTTGACATGTCATGCATTCAGAGATGCTCATCTGGACACCACTGTTGGATCAATTAATTTTACCTGACAGGACAACTCATACATCCCAGGACATAATCAGGTGAATCTAACTTCATCATGTTTAGACCTTTATACCTTGACCAAAATTCCAGGTGTGGTCCCACTGAAACTCTGCAGAGCTCTAGCAAAATGCCTCTACTTTATACTCCATCTCCTCTTGCAATAAGGGGATTACCTCCTATCTAATGAAGAGTGGCAGCCTGAACAGTCGACTGTTGACTCTTTTCCATAGATGCTGCCTGGCCTGCTGAGTTCCTCCAGCATTTTGTGTGTGTTGCTTTGGATTTCCAGCATCTGCCGACTTTTTTCATATTTGTTATCTCCTGTCTCTTCTTTGGGTCCACTTTCTTGACCCGCTTGAACACCCTAGCAGACTCTTTGTATATTCCTCACAAATTACTCTTTAGAGACAGGGCGAGGAAAGGGCCCTTTCGGATGCCCGGCAACTCCCAACAACCCCATTTTAACCCTAACCTAATCACAGGACAACTTACAATGCACAATTAATCTACCCAGTATGTCCTTGGACCGTGGGAGGAAAGGGGAGCACCTGGGGAAAACCCATGCCTTCCACAGGGAGAACGTACAGGGGATACTGGAATTGAACTCCAAACTCTGCTGCCCGGATGTGGAATAGTGTTGCGCTAACTACTACTCTATTGTGACGCCCAAATGTTCCCACTTTACTACCATCACTAGCACTGGTAATGACAGTAACAAACTAGTACCATCTACAAAAAAGGCTAAGTTTAATACTTATTGCACCCCCTGGTTCTACACTGAGGTTCTACAGACTGGGTGATGAATTTGTAACATGGCTCCTCTAAGCCGGCAAGCAAATACAGTATTCGATCCAAGAGATTCCGCAGATGCTGGAAACCTTGAGCAAAGCACTCAACATGCTGGAGGAACTCAGCGGGTCAGGCGGCACCTGTGGCGGGGAATAAGCGGTCAACGTGATGAAGGTCTCGGCCCAAAATGTTGACTGTTTTTTCCCCTTAACAAAATGCTGCCTGAACTGCTGTTTTCCTCCAACGACTGCGTGTGCGTTGTTCAGCAAGTTTTAGAGGCGACTTCTTTGTTGTCACCCTCCTGTGTTTCCCAGATGATATCTTCCTCGCTATTTACCGGCTGCACTTTACGTGTAACAGATCTGATTGCACTCCTTTTGCATTGGCATTGCACGACAGCACCAAGCTGCAAAAAACTTATAAACACAAAGTACACTGCAGACGCTGTGGTCAAATCAAGACGTACAAAAAAGCTGGATGAACTCAGCAGGTCGGGCAGCGTCCCGATGAAGGGTCTCGACCCGAAACGTTGACTGCTTCTTTCAACGGATGCTGCCCGATCTGCTGAGTTCATGCAGCTTTTTTGTACGTCTTGCACAAAATTTATGTCAGGTGCACTACTGGTCAACGTTGATTTTGATGAGGAAAGGTCTAACAACCCAGCATACAAGGACAGCAATTGAGAGTGGATAATTATTTTTTAAGTTCTATTTTGCAATACAATGTGGAATAGGCAATTCTGACCCTTCGAGCCATGGTGCTCCAGCAATCACCAGCAAATCGGATTAACCCCAGCCTAATGACGGCACAATTTACAACGACCAATTAACCTACCCACTACATCTTTGGTCTGTGGAAGGAATCTGCAGAACATGGAGATCTCCATTTGACGTGGAGGCCATGCGGAGACTAATTACAGAATCGTGCTGGAATTGAACTCCAGACTCCGGACGGAACACCCTGAGCTGTGATAGCGTTGTGCTAACCACTACACTACCATGACGCCCAAACTAACTGCATTCTCGATCAGCTTGCCCACTGCAAAAAGAAGGAAAATTTTCGAAATCTCTTAAATAAATCAAGCTTGTAGATTATAACCTTTTCAGGAGAAGGAGGCGGTTCTTTGCTGCAACCCCTCACCTGTCCAACCCTTTAGACAATTTATTTTTGAAATGCCACTCAAGGAACAATGCCCTTTCTTACCCGTTGCAACTTGTTAAGAATCTTACTTCAAATGTACATTTTTTGCTAAATCATCACCTCTCTAAGAGACTACTTGTGATTCATGTGTCATCGCCGGGTCAGATGGATCGAAAAGGCGGGGGGTCGGGCCGGTTCCGCTCGCAGCTCCACGACGTTTACTCCACACTGCGCTGCACTGAGGCTGAGGCCGAGTTGCTAGGTCGATGCTCACTCTAGCACGGATGGAAGGCATGCGAGGACTCGGCCAGATTTGAACTCGGGGCCATTTGGCTCGAAATCCAGTGCTGATGCTACTACACCACCAGCCGGCAATAATGAATGCACATTTCGATAAAAATTAACTTTGAACAGCTCTAGGTCGCCATGATTCTGGCTCCCATGATAATGCAGTTGCATCAGAATTAACCTAATTACATAATTTTATTTCTCTTCCTTTGTTACGCTTACACATATGTTTAATTTCAAATGAGCCAAAAATGATGTCCACAATTATTTCGCAGCAGACACTTGGGAAATTCAGCGTTGCTATGTTATAATGTGATAGCAACCAGCTAAAGATTCTGACCTTATGGTGCCACTGAAAACCAAGACTAATCTAAATGACGGCAGGAATGGAGCAGTTAGTGATTAGTGTAGCTCTGCGTGGAACTGAGTTCCATATGGGGAAATCAACACCCTGAGAATGGATCAGTGCATTTGTAACACAATAGAACAGTGGGAGTTTCGGACATTGCCCCAAGCTACACCAACATGACTCCAACATACATGAACCAAGGCATTCCACGTGTCACTCACCTTAACCTTTAAAACGGAGCCAGCTATTCGATAGCCTTGTTGGAATTGGCTCCAAGACAATATGGCTTTATTACATCTGTGTGCTAAATGAGAGAGGAAGAAGGTGTGCAAGAGCACTGATAACTTGAAGTATTGAGTGTCGGGCAAAACATTCCAACCTGCCCCGAATGAAAAGAAGTTTTAAGGTGAAACTCCGCAGGATTATTATATTCAACAATAAACAATAAAAAAACAAAATTAATCTAGAGGTCGTTTACAGAATTAAATTTAGGCACAAACTTGAGGTGAGCCAAGGTTGAGAAAGAGAAGAATTCTCATTCAGAAAAGACACTGGATATGCAGAGTTTTATGATTATTAGTAATTATTGTTAGCTCTATTGTTAACCAATATCAAAGCCACACAAGTATCTTGCTTGCCCTGCATCATGGAATTGCTTTGTTATTGACTCAAGCTTGGTTTGTCTGACTGGAAACAGAAAACTTCTGTTACGGTAATTATTAATTCTTCCTTTGACTTTCCTTCTTAAGAAGTTGTCTCTGACTCACCTATCTTCACTGCCCATACACTGACATCTTGGTCAAATGTGTAATATATGGCTCTTAACTGTGACTGATGACCTGCTATTCAACCATGGGGGAATCTGTGATGTCATTGGGTTTGCTGATTGCAAAGTTTTAAACTCAAGTGAAGACCATAGCCCTATTGGAGATAAAGAGCGATATGTACTCTCACTAAATGATTCTCCAACTACCCAATTTTCAAAAACTAGTTCACTTCCCTGTTTATTCTCCACAGCGAGTTTAACTGCCAATACCCACTATTTGAGCAATGGGCCCTCTCTCCATACCAAGGAGGACATACTTTCAGCTAACAAGTAGTTTAAAACACAATTCATTTATTTTCAGTGATACACATTTATCTCCAAACAACATTCTTAAACCAGATTTAAAATTTAGAGGATTACTATCTGAAGTGTTTCCAAATTACAAGCCATTTCTAAAACACATAGCATTTCTGAAACATAGAGCACAGAGGACTTCCAAAGAATGTGTACAATTCTTAGAAACTAAAAAGATATATCATGATACAGACAAACAAATTGTCCATCACAGAAACCAAGACCAGAGGAATGGATTCTAGTTTATCCCATGTTTCTTTCGTGGCTTTTTGATATTCTTTATCCCATTCCTAATAAGCTTGAACTGCTCTCTACATTTATACTCGTTTTTCTCTCGCTTGAGTGACTTTACAAGCATTTGATATTTCCTCAGATACCCTTTAAATAAAAAGGGTCTAAAAGCATTTTGGAGTCATAGTTCCACAATTAATGCCATAAATGCTGTGAATCTAACTTCCATGAGTACATAGAACCTTCCAACTATAAACATTAGTCCTTGATATGTTAAATTATATTTCCCATCTGTTCTGAAAACTTCCTCGAACTAAGCAACTAAGAGTCAGCTTGTCTGTTGAAAACAACCCAAATTAAACAACTGATTTCCTTATACTCTATTCTTGAACAGTAAGACAGGATGTTGTGAGCTAGCATCTGCTTTTCATAGACAGAGACTATAAGCAGAGTTTATTTGTTTGCAAAGCTGTGTTTCTAACTTCAAGCTGATTCCTGCTTTCCATTTACTTTTTAAGAACTGAGGACTGACTTCTTCAACTAAACAAGCTGTTTGGTGGAGGCTTACTTGCATCTGATTTTGAACTTACAAGTAGTGGCCAATGCTGTGTTTAGAAAGTTGAGATTAGCAAACAATCAAGGTGTGAATATCCATCACATATCATTGCAAAACCATATCAATTACTCACCTACTCAAGGCTCGTGTATTTGACCATAAGACCATAAGACATAGGAGCAGAATTAGGCCACTCAGCCCATCAAGTCTGCTCCATCATTTCACATGGCTGATTTATTATCCCTCTCAACCCCGTTCTCCTGCCTTCTTCCCGTAACCTTTGATGCCCTGACTAATCAAGAACCTATCGACCTCCACTTTAAATATACTCAAAAACTTGGACTCCACAGCCTTCCATGGCAATGAATTCTACAGATTCACCACTGTCTGGATTAAGAAAAATTCTTCCTTATCTCTGTTCTAAATGGATATCCCTCAGTTCTGAGACTGTGCCCTCTGGTCCTAGACTTACGCACTAGAGCAAACATCTTCTTCACATCCACTCTATATAACCCATTCAATATTTGATAGGTTTCATTGAGATCCCACCTTTATTCCTCCCTCAAAAGTGCATGACTTTCCTGCAATATATTCCATCTGCCACTTTTTTGCCCATTCTCCCAATCTACCTAAGTCCTTCTACAGACTTTCTGCTTCCTCAACACAACTTGCCCCCAACATGTCTTTGCATCATTGGCAAACATGGACACAAAGCCATCAATTCCAGCATCCAAATCGTCAATATGCGAAAACAAGTTGTCCCATACTGAACCCTGTGGAACACCACTAATATCCAGCAGACAACCAGAAGAGGCTCCCTTTATTCCCACTCATTGCCTTCTGCCAGTCAGCCCATTTTCTAACCATGCTATTATCTTTTCTGAAATACCATGGATTTTTTTCCTTTGTTCATCCTGTCTGTTATTTCCTCAAAGAATTCCAACGGATTTTCAAGCAAGTTTTCCCCTTAAGGAAGCTATGCTAACTTTGGCCTACTTTATCATGTGTCTTCAAGTACTCCAATTCTTCTCAACCACTGAAGTCAGGCTAACTGGCCTATAATTATTTTCTTCTTCCTCCTATCCTTCTTAAAGAGTGGAATAACATTTGCAATTTTCCTGTACTCTGGAACCATTCTAGAAACTAGTGATTCTTGAAAGATCATTACTAATGCCTCCACAATCTCTTCAGTTGCCTCTTTCAGAACCCTGGGATGTAGTCCATCTGGTCCTGGTGACTTACCTATCTTCAGTCACTTCAGCTTCCCAAGCACCTTCTCCTCAGTAATATTAACTGCACTCATTTCTGCCCCCTGCTGTTCTCAAATTTCTGGCATGCTGCTAGTGTCTTCCACACTGAAGATTGATGCAAAATACTTAAATTAGTCTGCCATTTCTTGTCCCACATTATTACCTTTCCAGCATCATTTTCCAGAGGTCCATCCTGAGATATGAGATATCCAATTTCATTTCTCTTTATCTTTTTATATATCTGAAATACTTCTGGTATCCTCTTTTATACTCTTGGCTAGCTTACCTTCATTTTTCATCTTTTTTCCCCTTGTGACTTTTTTAGTTGCCTTTGGTTGTTTTTTAAAAAGCTTCCCAATCCTCTGCCTTCTCACTAATTTTTGTTATGTTATCTGCCCTTCTCTTTTGCTTTTATGCTGTCTTTGACTTCCCTTGTCTGTCATGGTTGCCTCTTCCTCCCTTTAGAATACTTCTTCATTTGGGATATATCTATCCTGCTTCTTCCAAATTTCCCTTAGAAGCTCCAGCCATTGTTGCTTTGCCATTGTCCCCTTCCAATCAACTTTGGCCTGCTCTTCTCTCATGCCTCTGTAATTCCCTTTACTCCACTGTAATACGGATACATCTGCCTTTATCTTCTCCCTCTCAAACTGCAGGGTGAATTCTATCATATTCTGATCAATGCCTCCTAAGTGTTCCTTCACTTTAAGCTCCCTAATCAAGTTTTGTTCATCACACAATACCCAACCCAGAACTGTCTTTCCCCTAGTGGGCCAACTACAAGCTGCTCTAAAAAGCCACTTTGTAGACGTTCTACAAATTTCCTCTCTTGGGATCCAGCACCAAACTAATTTTCCCAATGTACTGTACCTGCATATTGAAATCCCCCATTAGTCATAACACAGTCCTTATTACATGCCTTTTCTACCTCCTGTTGTAATTTATATCCTACAGCTTGGTACTGTTCGGAGGCCTGGATATACCCCTATCAGGACCTTTTTACCCTTGCAATTTCTGAACTTTATCCACAAGGATTCTACATCTTCTGATTCTCTGTCACCTCCTTCTAAGAATTTGATTTCACTTTCACCAAAAAAGCCACCCCACCCTCTCGGCCTACCTGCCTGTCCTTTGGGTCAATTTCCCAAGGTTAAATCATGGTTTCTGGGGTATTTGTGTGACCTCTCCTCACAGACTGATCATAGGTTCTTGCTGTTTGTCTCAGATAGGATGTGGAAATGTTTCAATTTTGTTTAGTATCTATCCCACAAAACACCAACAATAGGTGGAGAAATGAATGCATCCAGTGATTGAAAACAGTTGGAGGAACAATCTTGAATGAGGTCTCTCATGACTTCTGGCCACCACTCAGGATGAAAACACATTATCGCTGTGATGCCCTCCCGCTGGGTTTTTGTTTTTGCCTTTCCATATCCAAGAATACCATTATATAAGCAAGAAGCTACAGTCCAAGACCATGTGCAGCCAATGCCAGCAGCCTTCCATCAGTAATACATGAAAGCAGTGGAAGACATATTGATGGTGGGTACTAGGGGATTGCAGAAGTGTAGTCAGCTGACGTTCACTTACTAACAGTCATGCTTTGCTTTATAAATTAGGATTGAAATCTTTATTTCATGGTGGATTTTGTCTGATGTTTGCAACCGGTGATGCTCAGCAGCAGATGGAAAGTCAGGTATGAGGTTGATGAGTTGCGTTTTGCAGAACTGTTCAGGCTGACTTATACTTGTGCGTCGCATTGACGCCGTAGGTAACGCGTACCCTATGCAGTACCTACGCTGTAGGGTGAGGTGCACCTCTCCAGAAAAGTTACTCACGCATCGTGGCGACACAGACGGCAACAACTGTGATTGGTCCACTTGGTAGCATCGCATTTCCTCCTACGCATTTCCCGTTGCTCCTTCTCCGCCATGTCTGTCGGCTGTGCGTACACCGATGCAAAATAGATGAACCAAATCGTCAAATCTACCTGCCGACGTGCGAAAATGTTTGAAATGCCTTTCCTCGTCCATGTCTTTCACGAAGAAACTCAACACAGTGGCGTAGAAACCCCACTGCCAAGTAGCGTTTTGGCGCACACCAACGCATGCTTGCTACAGCGTAGAGCGGCGCAGAAGTGAAAATCAGGGCTACGGCAGAGGCTGTGGCATAGCCCGTACGCACAAGTATAAATCAGCCCTTTAGTCACAGGCAACCATGTATGGCTCCCTAGTTTGCCTTCTGTTTCTTCTATCAGCTTCCTCCTTCTGTTCTGATCCTTCCTGTTAGACCACTACTTACTGCACAACTTACGGGAGATCTGGAAAACGCAGGTGTCTCTGAAGCCAAGGATTCACTCTAAGTGGCATGAGCACCTGAGTCAGTCCACCAGAGTGAGTACAGTTTGAACACACCAGTGCTTGGCTCTTTCACATTGCACACCACTCCTAAAATGCATGTTGTAAACAGATGTCTAAAACCACACCGTCAGCAGTTTTTTGTCACTTGCTGGCTCTCTTTGGTTGGGATGATTGCTCAAACACAGATAACACTGCTACAGAAAGAGTGCATTGTCACTACTGCGGGGGCGGGGGGGGGTGCCTTATTCTGGCAATGTAATTGGACACTGCGGAATGTGATTTCTCGCAGCTGTGGTGCCTGCCCCTATTCAATGCCACCCAAGACCATGGGGAACCCTTCACATCCTCACGTGGCACCATTCTTGTTCTGCCTGCTGCTCTCTGCTAAAAGAGAATTAAACGTACTGAGCTCCCTTTGAATCGCAAGCCCGGGAATTTCCTGCAGTAACAGTGGATAGAAAATCACCAGTCATTGCAAGTACCTCTTGCCTCAAACACAAATAAAAGACGGATGCTTGAAAATGTCAAAGGCTTTTAACACCTGGCTCACCACTCCACGCAGACCTCAGAAATTTTAAAGAATTTCAGCAAGCATTAAACTCTTGTAGAATCACAACAGTGGCCAACAGATATCAAACAATAATTAATTGATGATCTCTTTAAATTGTTCAGGTACAGGGGCCTTGCAGCTGCTGAACCCGATGTTTGGACGTCGACTTAGGCACTGAGCCAGATTGAAAATGTCGGGGTGTCAGGGCCCAAGGCAAGGGACGAGCTGGTTCATATTGCTGCTCCATGATGTTTCCTTGCCTCTGCACTGAACAAAGCTGAGCAATGGGATCTCTTGGTGGACTTCAGCTCGGAACGCTGTTAGCTTACGGTAATTGTTTGCATGATAAGTCTTTTTTTCCCTCTCTGAACATTGGGTGTTTGATGGTCTTTGTTCTGTATATATGGCTTCGTCTGGATTTGTTTTGTGGCTGCCTGTTAGGAGACGAATCTCAAGGCTGGATAATGTATATGTACTTTGATAATAAGTGTACTTTGAACTTTTTGAACCTTGAACTGTGTTAGGATAGGCTGTCTGCTGGTGTGCAGGGCTCCAGCCTTACAGTGCCCAATGTCAAATCAGCAATGCTGATGACTGATGTGATGCCTGCCTATTCCACCCACTTCCAGTAGGCATCACCAGCACAACCACTTAACACATCTATCAGTACAGGATTCTGTCTTACTCATTCTGTAAGTACAAACACTCGCCTAATTGGAATAATTTGTGCAGCCTGTGGCGCACTATTAGTGCCAAGGAGCCAGATTTTTGCAGTTTAGGAACTGTAAGTGTAGAAGATGTGAAAGAATGAAATTACCCCTTCAAGAAAACAAGAAAATATATATTTTCCTTGTAATTAACAGCTTGAAATTACAACTTAAATGTTACTTCTCAGAAAACAATTTTGTTAGTAAGATGGTATATATTATGTAAAGGCAACACGAGTGAATCTGCAGATGCTGGAGATAAATAAAAACACAAAATGCTGGCAGAACTCAGCAGGCCAGACAGCATCTATGGGAGGAGGTAATGACGACGTTTCGGGCCGAAACCCTTCATCAGGAGTGAAGTAACATGGGATGGTCGAGGGGGGATAAGAAGTGGGGGGAGGGATGAAGTAGAGAGCTAGAAAGTGATAGGCTGGAGGGAAATGGGCTAGGGGGAAGGTGGAGAATTATGGGAAATAAAAGAGAAAGAAAGGTAGGGCTGGAGGGAGATAATAGTGAGGGGGGAAAAAGAGAGAGAAAGAGAACCAGACTAAAATAATAGATAGGGATGGGGGTAAGGGTGGGGGGCAGGGGTATCAACGGAGGTCAGTGAGTTGGATGTTCATGCCGGCAGGTAGGAGGCTACCTAGGCGGGAGATAAGGTATTGCTTCATCGACCTGCGTGTGGCCTCATCTTGACGGTAGAGGAGGCCATGGACAGATATGTTGGAGTGGGAGTGGTCTGTGGAATTGAAGTGTGTGGCCACAGGGAGATCCCACCACTGCTGGAGGACTGAGCGCCGGTGTTCGGCGAAACGGTCTCCCCAATGTATAAATGGCCACATCGCGAGCACAGGATACAGTATATCACCCCAGTTGAGTCAAGTCCTCCAGCAGTGCCGGGATCTCCCTGTGGCCACACACTTCAATTCCGCAGACCACTCCCACTCCGACTCCGACATGTCTGTCCATGGCCTCCTCTACCGTCAAGATGAGGCCACACGCAGGTCGATGGAGCAATACCTTATCTCCCGCCTAGGTAGCCTCCTACCTGCCAGCATGAACATTCAACTCACAGACCTCTGTTGATACCCCTAACCCCCTCACCCCCATCCTTATCTATTATTTTAGTCTGGTTCTCTTTCTCTCTCTTTTTCCCCCCTCACTATAATCTCTCCCCCCAGCCCTACCTTTCTTTCTCTTTTATTTCCCATAATTCTCCACCTTCCCCCTAGCCCATTTCCCTCCAGCCTATCACTTCCTAGCTCTCTACTTTATCCCTCCCCCCACTTCTTATCCCCCCTCGACCATCCCATGTTACTTCACTCCTGATGAAGGGTTTCGGCCTGAAACGTCGTCACTACCTCCTCCCATAGATGCTGTCTGGCCTGCTGAGTTCTGCCAGCATTTTGTGTTTTTTATATATTATGTAATCTTGATTCCTAAAGATGTTACGTCTTTCTCTATTTTGCTTCCTTAAGTACTGAAGCTGCAAGTCTGAATATGCTTTGTTTACAAGATCACGTCACTCAGTTCTCTGCAACATAATTTAGGAATGGAAGAAAAGGATAGTCTGGGGTAAAGATCGTCCATCACTCTTACTGCCACGTTCTCTGCTCAGCCAACAAAAGTGTCATTGGAGAAAACCAAGACATACAGTGCCAGCCCCTGGGCAGTTCCAGCCTGCATTCAGTCAGTTGCACTGAGCTGGTGTTCTAAATCAAAGGGAAGTTTCAGGGTGAGCTGCAATACCAGAAACAAACAGAGTCTTAGTCCACTCATTGGAGAATGGCCCGGGGACTGTAGCATTCTAAATACATCACCTGCTCTCTGACTCTGCGGTATTTGTTTCTCTGAAGAATTTGTTTGCTTCTTACAGGCAAGACAACTATTCCGAAAACTTCAAAGTACTTTGGGACGTCCTGAGGTCATGGAAAGTGCTACCTAAATGGAAATTCTTTGCTTGTTATCACCTGGACTGTTTACTGAAGATGAAGGTGGTGGGGTTCCGTCACGAGCCCATCAATGTACGTGCAACATCCAACCCACCCACCCCATTCAATCTTGTATCGCGTTACAGGCATCACCTCGCCGTGCCCGCAGGCGCTTTAAACCAGCCTTTCCAAACTTGACCACCCCTACAGAGCAACTTAATCTCCAAAGAGTGGGAAATCAAACCTTAAAGAATCAGGCCTACTCTGAAATGTTTGCCTGCTGCAGGGTTTATACAACTGCTCAGGTCTGTGCGTTCACATTTACAAACAGTGGCCACTTTATTAGATACTTCCAGTACCTGATAAAGTGGCCACTGAGTGTACGTTCATGGTCTTTGGCTGTTGTAGCCCATCCACTTCAAGGTTTGATGTGTTGTGCATTTAGAGATGCTCTTCTGCACACCGCTGTTGTAACACGTGGTTATTTGACTTAGTGTGGCTTTCCTGTCAGCTTGAACCAATCTAATGATTCTCCTCTGACCTCTTTCATCAACAGGGTGTTTTCGTTCACAAAACTGCAGTTTACTAGATTTTTAAAAAATGTTTGCACCATTGTCTATAGACTCTGGAGACTGTTGCGCATGATAATTGCAGGAGATCAGCAGTTTCGAAGATACTCAAACCACCCCATCTGGCAGCAACGATCATTCCATGGTCAAGGTCACTTGGATCACATTTCTTCCCTGTTCTGATGTTTTGTCTGATTAACAACTGAATCTCTTGACCACGTCTGCAGGCTTTTTTGAGTTGCTGCCACAGGATTGGCTGATTAAACATTTGTATTAATGAGCAGGTGAATAGATGTACCTTATAAAGGGGCCACTGAATGTATATAAAATTGTATCTCCTGAACAGCCTAAAGCCCAAATTTAGTGACAATGTTAATGTTACTCATTTCAATGTACCCGCTTCAAAACTTCATACAAAGGTTCACTTATACAACCTAAGAGATCACCTTTGCAATTTTCCATGCCTATTTGGATAGGATCCCCAATCAATCTTTTCACCTCCATTAAATCCGACCAGATTTCTCAGAGCAAATGTCACTTGTCCTTCAAAGCATTTGCCGAGATGGGAAATCTCAAAGCAAAGGATCAGCCAGGAATCCACCAAGATTGCTCCTTAATTCTGATCTATGGTGTGGCTTTCCGTGCACTGTGCCATTGGGAGTTAGCGATAAATAGTCTGTCAATGATCTAGGTAATTTGATAAAAATTTTCAAACTGTGAACAGATCTGACAATCTAAAATAGAAGGACAGGACTGTACTCAGCTAGCCTTCTCATGAAGAACTATAGTCTACATGCAGAAATCTCCGCAAAACCTCTAAAAATCAGAGCTACCTTAATACTATATTCTGCATAAAACCTCATTAAAGAAGACAATAATAGAGTAATCACCGATTGCCAGTGTTATCTGATAGAGGCATACAAAATTATGAAGGACGCCAATGGGACAGATTGCATGAAACCTTTCTAGCGTTGTCTAAGGCTAGAGGCTACAGTCTTACGATGAAGAGTAAGATGTACAGGAAGCACCTAGAGAAGAATTGCTTTCATACAGGGGTGGATGAAGTGGGAAGTCCTGACTGAGAAGAACATGAAATTTAAGATCAATCTGAATATGCATTTTAGACACCAAGGCACAGTTGGCTAAAGACCAGCTATACCGATCCTGGCCATTAGCATCCTGATGAATGACAAGGAGCTCAAATGGCCAAATAGACTATTCATGTACCTATTTCTTATATGCTCACATTATTCAGTCTTTCCTATTCTCCACCATATCACATATATTCCCTCAGCTCCCTTCATCCTTCTCTGCAACATCGAAGAGCAAGAGATCACTGATTTGCAATATTGGCTTTGTTTCTCTTTCTGCAGATGCTGACTGACCCGCTGGTCATTTCCAGCAACTTCTGCTTTTATTTCAGACTTTCCAGCATCTGCAGTACTTTGCTTTGTGAACAGGAGTAATGTCTCCCATTTCCTCTCTGGCAAAGGAGAACTGCAGGCAAGGTGAGATAAACCAAAGATGCCAATTTGCCCTGAAAATTAGAACCAAGTGTTGCCCCCCTCCTCGCCCTCACCAGCTACCAGTAATCACAGGTATGAATTTCTACTGAACACAACATAGATTTCAGAGGTGCAAAGCTGAAGCAGAGTTAGTGTTACAGGTCTGAACACTTAGCTCTCTAACTAAGGAGAAACAGAGTTCACTGTTCAGCAGATAAATCTTAACTCTATTTCTCTCCCCGCAGATGCTGCCTGACCTGCAGTGTGTTTCCAGAATTGTTTGCTTTAGTTTGTACTATCATCTGCTGATTTTCAGAAACTTCAGTGGACCTGGGTTTAAGATGAATCTATCAGATAGTGCTAAGACACAGAGGATTTCTGATCACCCCAACAGGAAAAGGCACGATGCTCCAACAGGCGCTGAACGATTCAGCCCTGACCCTGTTCCCTACCTTGTAGTCATCAGCACAGTTACGAGGGCGCACGGCTGTCAGATTGGGAAATGTTTCACAACGCAAGAACCCCCCGAGATTTACAGTAACCACGGAAGGCAACCTGCAGTAGGAATTCCAAAACCCTGACTGCTTCCCATCAGCGGGATAAACACAGAGTGACGGCAGGAGGGAACAATTAGAGCAGGATATTACAAATCGCGGCATGTTAAAGAAAAGCCACACTCTCTGTCCACGCTGCCCCGTGGACCCTGCCAGATGTTTCTGATGAGCAGCTCTCTCTCGGAGTGCCTGTGATCTTGTTTAATTAAACACAGTCACTTACATACAGCATTTCATGCTAACAGCACCATCTCATTCCGGTCCGGATGTGGGAAGAAAGCCAGGTTCCCTTGAACTACTTCTCCTCAGTCCAAGAGAAAATCCCCCCCCCCGCCATATACACACACACCCCTTCCCCCCACCCCACCTCAACCCATCCCCGAGAAGGTCCCCCACCACCAAAAGAAACATTTAAGTAATCTTTAGGAAATAATCGCTGGATTTTTTTTTTGTTGTTTTCCAATTTAAAAGCCGTTTCTCTCTCAGCCTGACTGATGGTTGAGACCACTCAGAGATGGACTGGGGCCTTGGCAATCTTATTTAGTTACAGTTGAATAAATTCTCTGCTTTCATGAAATGGCTGGCCGCAGGCAGCGACAGCAGTTTAATGCACAATGACCAGTAACTGGAAAACTGTGGTTTGTGACACAGTAACAATATCCTGCCTCCTGTTCTCAATGCAGGAGTATTCAGACGGGGAAGAGGAAGGAAAAAAAATTGGAAGTAAATAAGAAAGTGAAATGAAACAATTATAAGACTTAGGCAATTAAAAACAAAAACGGCGAAGGTTATCCCTTCACTCCACCTCTTTATTCGATATTGTCATTTAAAATAAAATTGGATAGGTGTATGGACAGGAAAGGAATGGAGGGTTATGGGCTGAGTGCAGGTCGGTGGGACTAGGTGACAGTAAGCGTTCGGCACGGACTAGAAGGACCGAGATGGCCTGTTTCTGTGCTGTAATTGTTACATGGTTATATGGTTATATCTCCCTTTTATCTTTCAATCCAGCTGAAGGTTTTGATTTGAGTGCGTATAACTTCACTCGCCTCAACACTGAACAGATTCCACAACCTATAGCCTCACTTTCAAGGGCTCTACAACTCATATTTTCAGTATTACTTATTTGTCTGTTTACTTATTAACTTATATTTGTACGGTTTGTCTTCTTGTGCCCATTGGTTGTTAGACTTTGAGTGTAGTTTAACATTGACTCTGTGGTATTTCTTTGTTCTACTGTGAATGCCTGTGAGAAAATGAAACTCAGGGTAGTATATGGTGGCATATACAGTACGTGCTTCAATAATTAATTTGTCTTGTTAACTGTTCACTTCTTGCCTGACCTGCTGAATTCCTCTAGTGAGTTGTTTCTCAACATCTGCAAAGGCTTTGCCCACAATGATTCGCTGATTCTGACGGGGGGGGGGGGGGGGGGTAGGGGGTATGTTGGACGTGACATCAGTTGCCATCTTAGTGCTCTTCACACCTCCAATCTGTTTTCTCGTGGGGTGATGTTGACATGCACCTACCTATGGGCAGCGCCGCGGGCTATTTTGAAAGCGACTTTCCCTGCTGCAGGAATCATTGCTTTGCACTGCTTCATATCTATATGACTCCAACATCGACATGTCTTCATCAGTTTAATCCCTTGACCAATTTCAATGCTGCCCAAAATCCATCATCAATGTATCAGTGGCAAAACACAGAGCTTCCCAACTCCAACATTAGTGAGCCTCCACGGCAAGGACCCCATGACTATATTGATGCTCTCACCATGGGTGATTGCTATGGCCAAGTGTCGCCACGATTGAGTGGCCAACATCAGCATGGCCCCACTTTCAACATCACTGTGACACCATTCACATTTTCAGATCTTCACAGGGCTAATATCAAAGTTCTCTCACAGCCAGACTCAGTGTGATCTCTATGGCCAACGTCAGGGTTCCCCATGGCCAAAATCAGGCTGGTCTGATGAAAAAGATCTTGATGACAGGATAGCCAATGTCAAGTGCTCCTTACAGACAACACTGGAGATCCCCAAGACCAATGTTGGTGATCTCCATGACTCTGCATGCTCATCATGGCTTTCATTGGTGTGACCCCATGGTCATATCTGTGTGATTCCATGGGCAACCATGGGGCAACTCTACAATCACATCAGTGCCTTGCATAGCCAGTATCAGTCTGATCCCAGCATCTGAGATCTCAGTGCCTACATTGGTGTGGCTCCATCAGTGATCAGCACTACAGCCTTTCATAATAACCTTTATTCATAATAGAATATAGAACATAGAAATCTACAGCACATTACAGGCCCTTCGGCCCACAATATTGTACCAACAATGTAACCTACTCTAGAAACTGCCTAGAATTTCCCTATCGCATAGCCCTCTATTTTTCTAAGCTCCATGTACCTATCTAAGAGTCTCTTAAAAGACTCTATTGTATCCATCTCTACCACCATCACTGGCAGTGCATTCCACGCACCCACCACTCCCTGTGTGAAAAACTTACCCCTGACACCCCCCTTGTACCTACTTCCAAGCACCTTAAAACTGTGCCCCCTCATATTAGCCATTTCAACCCTAGGGAAAAGCCTCTGGCTCTCCACACGATCAATGCCTCCCATCATCTTATACACCTCTATCAGGTCACATCTTACTCTCCGCCGCTCCAAGGAGAAAAGGCCAATATCACTCAACCTATTCTCATAAGGCATGCTCTCCAATCCAGGCAACATCTTTGTAAATCTCTTCTGCACTCTCTCTATAGTGTCCACATCCTTCCTGTAGTGAGGTGACCAAAACTGAACACAGTACTCCAAGTGGGGTCTGACCAAGGTCTTAAATAGCTGTAACATTACCTCACGGCTCTTGAACTCAATCCCACAGTTGATGAAGGCCAACACACCATGCATCTTCTTAACACTGTTAAATACAACACTGCAAGTACAACGAAACATGGTGCATGGCTCCTTACAGTCATAATGTCATTCAGTCTATACATTCACAGGGTCAATGGTTGTATACAACAGTAGTGTTTTCACATTGTGTGCAGGGCACCATTGCCACTCACATGGCCTCCTGCGATGACACACGCACTTCAAGGGGCTTTATCCTAGATTTAGCCCCTTGGGGCCTAGTGAACAGAAGAACCCTGGAATATATTTCAAAATTAAACTTCATTCATAATAAAAATACACACAAGAAGACACAGTGCATGGGTCTTCACATCCAGGGTGCCATTCAGGCAATACATCCGAAGTGTTAACACTTTCCTGTCTACAGAGTGCCATAGCATGCACGAGGCCTCCTGCAATGACACAAACTTCAAGTGTCTGGGAGGCTTCCACACCCGACCCAGCCCCGTCACTACCCACACTGCAGTCCTTTGGATCGATGCTCTAAGCCTCAATGTGCCCCTCCACTGGTCCTCCCGCAGCCTGCAATGCATCAGTCAGCAGCAAACCTCTACGGGGTTTTTTTTTTACCAGAAGGCCAACAAGCTTCAGGCATACGAAAAGAGTATCTGTCGCCAAGCTCGTGACTTTCCATCGGCACTTGATATTCCATCTTGGTGTGTACCCCTGGGAACAAGATGTCGATCAAAGAGTCCTCAGTTACACAGCTCTTGGGATGAAGTGCAACAAGCCACCTAGTATTCTTCTCCACGCTGGCGCAAAGCAAGGAGGTGGGCAATCATCTTCTCTTCGTCATGGCTGCACCGAGGGCGGTGTGCTTTAGAAATGAGGTTCTGACTGTACAGGAAGGATCTGGCAGGCAAGGCCCCTCTCACTACCAGGCAAGTGAGGTCTTGGTGCTTGTTGGCAAGCTCTGGCAACGAGGCCATTCTGCCAGATCATTGCGACAGCTTGCTCGGGAACTAAACCACAGGACCCATTGGGTCTTTATCCGTGAAGTAACTGCAGACATTCCACACAGAGCACAGCCTAACGCGCCCTTCCAAGGTAATCTCCTGAAAGAACATTTCTTTGAAAGACAGGTAGGGACATTGTGCGTTAATGGGACCAGGCCTATCCTTCACAACACTGGGGAGAAGTAGAAACCTGGCAGGCAGTGGCACTTGGTGGCAGCAAACGC